>NW_008656408.1:23855-66292 GCF_000695815.1 Acanthisitta chloris | reverse complement strand
GCCCGGGGACAGCATCCCCCGCCCGGGCACAACATCCCTCGCCCGGGGACAGCCGCGGGGGGGCAGGTGCCCCAAACCTTGGCTGTGGACATAGACAGACCCAAAAGAGCATTCCCCTCTAAACTCAGGCCCAAAAGTCAAAGAGTGTTTGCATCATAGGTGTCTGTGAAGGTTGGTAACTCAAATCACTGCTAACCGCCCAGGGTTTTGTTCAAACACTGTGAGGAGTTTTTCAGCATTATCAGCATTTGGATTTGGTATGAAGTGTTTGTTTGCTTTGCTTTTCCCCTTCTGTCTTGCTTTTGGTTTTGAAATTACATTTGTTCTTCCAGATGCTCAAATGGTTCAATATTAAGATGTTTTCAGCAGTGCTTTTTTTTTTTTTTTTTTTAGATGAAAGTTAGCAAAATTTATCAAATTAATCTGATGTTTGCCATTTGCCATGCTATGGACAATGTTTCTAACAAATGGCTTTATATTGGTCAGTATCACATTCTAAGAACTCTGGCTGTTTTTTTAAACTGGCAATCTGGATATTTAATGATTAGCAGTTATGTTTTTAAGCCAACTTAATAAGTCTTAGGAAGGATATAAAAATAAACTGGTAAAAAAGGAACCATTTCAAATCCTGTCAAACAGAAATAGGATCTGTGCTTTCCATTAGTTCAGTTCCTTCATTTTTTGACCATGCATCATCTCAGTAGTCCTCCTATTCTTTATGTGAGCACTGCTGTGGCTGCTGTGGAACTACCTGGGGCTCTGTAGAAAGCTATACCAGTGCCCCAGCTCCCACATCATGCAGACTAGGCACGCACCTGCAGGATGCCACATCTCCTTTCCAGGGGAGACTGAGGTGACAGGAATGACTTCAGGGGTGCTCCCCCATCTCACCCTGGTCATGATGTGTGAGTCCAGCTTCAGGAACTGGGGGTCTCTCAGATTTAGCAGTTTATGTTTGGCCACTCTGTCTTGTTTGCCTGGTGGAACTGCTTCCCTCCACCTTTCCCAGCCCAGAACTGTAATTTCTCTCTTCATTTCTCTGTGTGTTTTGGAGAAGTCCATTGGACATAATGTTTTGCCATTTTTGGAGTGCAGGCTTGCTCCTGCAGCCTGCCTCACCACTGGTGCATTTTGAAACAAAAGACTGTAAGAGCTTCAAGGAAGAGGAAGGAGGATTTGCCAGTCCTTTGGTAACAAAATTATTTTTTCGTACATTTAAAGAAGATAATTCTGCGGTTGACAGCCAGAACTAGAAAAATCCTGAGCAATGTTTAGTTTTTATTGTTGGATGACTTGACATATCACACACATGCGCACACACACACACACACTCAGTAATCAAGAAGTCAGACACCATGCTTGGAGGAGGCACTCAGAGCTACAGCATCAGGGCAGACCCTCAAGCCCAGTTTCCCAATATAGGGTACCTAAATCCCACTGAAATCAGTATCCCTATTTTATCCATCTGGACCTGGCCTGAAGATCAGTTGCAATGTTTTAGTTTTCTTTGCCCTCTGTTTCAGCAAGCTCAAGGTAGACTGGGCCAGGGTGGTCCCAGCAGTCATGAGCTGGATGGACACCCCATGGGCACGTATGGGAATGCATGGCTGCACATCCCTGCTGTATAATAATGTACACTGTTTTCTCTGTCTTTTGTGTTTAAAGAAAAAAACAACAACCCCCACAAATATAATGTGGCCTGCTTTCCCTCCCCTCTCAAGATTACAGTCTTGTAGTTCTGCCCTTCTTCTCTCTAAGGCCCTTGCCCCAAGACTGGTAGCACAACAAACAAGGCTTTTCTAAAGAAATGCAGGCAGCAGTCCTTTTGCCAGTCTCATCATTTCACTGGCTTTGAATCTAGAAGGGCTGCTCCCTGCCAAACCTAAATGAGCTGTGTCAGCTTGGGTTTGGATGCTTGCCCTGGTCCCAGGCATTTTCTTCTGCAGTTGTTGTAGGGCACAGGTAAACAAAGCAGCTGCAGGGGGGAGTTGATGGCCAGACCTGCAAAATGGCCCATCCCCACTTTGCCAAGGCTGCAGAGGCAGATGGCCCATCACAGCCAAGGCCAAGGCTGAAGTGGTGAGGGCAGAGTTTGCACCTGGAAGGAGAAGCAGTGTCTCCTCCCATGGTTCTTCATGTCCCATGGATCTCCCGGAAGCAACCACACCCTACCCTCCCCTTTCTGTGTCAGAAGCAGACCCACTAGCCACAGTCCTTGTTCCCCACTGTCAGAAAAGCCAAATGAAGCCTTGTCTGACTTTTGACCAGCCTTGACCTTGACATCTTAGTGGGGATATCCTCCCTAAGATGTATCACACTGTCTCTGAAACAGCACTGTGCCTGTCAACAACACTTGTCTGCCCTGACTTGCTGGGTGGAGGATGAAGGCAGAGGAAGAAAGGTCAAAAAGATCAGATGAACAACATAGATGCAGCCACACAACACTTCATTTAGGAGAACAGCTGCCTTTTTCCCTGTGTGGTCTGAGCAATATAAAAGTAAGGACTGACATGTTTGCATGCCATGGTGCTGGTATGAAAACAGCAACTGGCTGCAAAAGTTTCTCTTGAACATGGTGCACGAGTTGGGGAGTGACAGCCAGCTGTGTTCACCCCAAAGCTCCCTGCCCTCCTCGTGCTTCAGCTCTACACAAGGAAGGTGAGGACTCGCCTCCCACACTTGAGCAGCTTGCTGGGAATGACATATTTGTTTTCTGTCCCTGTATTTGGCATCTTAAGGGCTTCTTCCCAGGTGAAGATAGAGGGCGAGGGAATGACCTAGCTGTCTGACCAAAATTACTTGGGAGAGTAAAAGCCCTTGTGTGTACTGTGTTTTTGTAGGATATCTTTGCATTTGTTTTTATGATGACTGGAGGGGCCATTAGAGGCTATGTTAGGGTCTGTGCCAGCACTTCATAAAAAGTTGGATGTGTCCTGAGGAGCCTCCCAGGAGGTAATGACAAGCGATACAAATTGATGAAAGCATAGCCAGCATGTGTAATAAAGCACACTGAAATGATCATCTGCTTTTTGGCAGGGGTTTTATGTAAATAAAATAAAACTTGGTTATCTCTGATTCCTGGGCAGCCTTTGTTTCTTTCACATATCACAACTAAGAAGGCAATTTGAAAGGGGAGGAATTGCTCATTTCTATCACTGTGTCTGAAATCCAGCAGTAATAGTAGAAATGGATTTTCTGTCTTCTTAAATTTTCAGGTTGGGACTTGCTATCTTCTCAAAATACAAATGCAAGTCATTGGGCTCACCTGGAATTGCAAAACTGTGGGATAATCTAGGTTGAAAGCGACCTCACCAGGTCAAACCCACTGCTCAAAGCAGCACCAAGATAGGTCAGGTTGCTCAGAGCTGTGTCCAGTCAAGTTCTGAGTATCTCCAAATGTGACACCCTTGGAGACAGCCCCTCTGGGACATCTATGCCAATATTTTACCATCCTCAGAATGATCTTTTTTTCCTAACATAGAATCAGAATGAGAATGCTGCAGCATGCCTTCTTCCTGGTTTCGTGCAGCCCTGTGAGTAAAGTCTTCTCTGTACGTTTCTCTTCGGTGGTTGTAGTCAACCATAACAGTAATTTCCCCTCAGCAAATCTCATCCTTTTTTTCATATGCGGAGTGCTCCAGGACCCTGAGCATCTTGACTGCCCTCCTCTGGGCTCACTTTTGTATATCCAAAACTGGAGACATTGCTGCAGATGTGGTCTCACCAGGTTCTGAACAAAGGGTAGTGATCACTGCTGCTGACCTGCTGGCTATGCTTTTGCTGACAGATCACAATATGTGGCTGTCTCTCTTTGCAGAAAAAGCCCACTGATGGCTTGTATTAAACCTGTTCTCCAGCAAATCACCCCAATTCCTCCCTGCAAAGTTGCTGTCTGTCCACTTGACTCCCAGCCTATACTGACTATATATACTGTCCCAGGTGCAGCACTTTGTATTTGTCTTTCTTGAAGTTTGTGGTTCTTTTCAGGTGATTTCTCCAGCCTGCTGTTTTCCTTCCAAACAATACTTCCACTCTCCAGCTTATCAACTTGGTATCATCCATGAATTGGAGCTAAGAGTGCACTCTCTCCTATAATTCAGGTCATTGATAAAGACATTGAACAGTGGGGCACCGTTGTTCCGTGACCTGACTGCCAGCTGGACTTCATGCTGCTCTTCACAAGCCTCTGAACCCAAAGATCCAGCCAAATTTTAGTCCGACTTATTGTCCACTTATGCAGTCAATGTCTGACCAGTTTAGCTGTAAGGATATTATGGGAGACTGTGTCAAATATCTTTCCAAAGTCAATGTCCTCTGTTGTCCCATTGTCCCCTGAGCTGATCATCTCATCACAGAGAAAAACCAGGTGGGTGAGACATGATCTGCCCTTGGTAAATCTGTGCTGGCTGTTTCAAATCACCCCCTTGCCCTTTGTGTGCCTGGAAATGTTCTACATAACCTTCCCAGAGACTGAAAGGTGAGACCTACAGGCTTGTAGGACAGAAGGCCTCACCACTCAAGAAGCTTTTGCCTCCTCAAGAAGGGTCCTCTTGGTTGTCTTTCTTCAAGAACACATTTGTGATATTTGCCTTTTTCCAATCATCTGGAATCTTCCCTGATTACCATGGCCTCTCAAGGATGACAAGGAATCGACTTGCAGTAACATTCACCTCCTCTCTCAGCCCCATCTGATTGATCACATCTTGTCCTATGGATTTGTGCATGTCTGCTTGACTTAGGTGATCACCTTTGTCAAAGGTCCTGCTGCCACAACTTTGTAACATTTCTTAATGCCATAGAATAAAACAAGCAACTGCTACCTATCCACCCCACAGTTATTTCAGATGTCTATTCAGAAATTAAAATTAGATTGTAGACAGCAGAGGGAATTGTTGGAATTTTTGCTTCCCAAAGCTTCTCCATGCCTGTCTTACTTTTTTGTTAACTGATGTCCCAACTTTTTTTTAACCCCAGCAAAAAACAGGAAGCAGATTAAATACTTCAGAATCCCTGTCTGAGTAAGGAGCCTCTTTGTCAGCTCCAGGCCTTCTTGTCTTGTCATTCACATGCTCTGTGGAAGTGTCCACAACCTTCATTGTCCTCTCACCCTATAGGCTGGTTTTGAATAACCATGGTTATTCAAAAGATGATGACTGGAGACTAGGAGCAAATGGCTGCTAAAAGCACATATATGCCTGGGAAAATAAATTAGTTGGGAGTTGTTAGCAAACACACACACACAAGATCACTTTGAACATTCAAAACAATACATGTCACTTTCCTCAGAGTGGAAGTGAGATTGAACAGTTCTTAAATTCACACAGGATAGGACTCATAACACCATATGGTCTTGGTTAAAATGATTTTATATTGTAACCAAAACAAAACTATCCCACTGAAAGCAGACCTTGAGCCAGTTATGTGAGTGATGCTGAGTGAGAAACCTGAATTTGATTTCCTGACCTACCATAGTGCAAGTCACTTTGTCAAGGTACTTTACCTGTATACTTCAATAGCTTTGAGAATACGGACTTTTGTAAGTAAAATTATGATGTTGGAAATAGCACCTCTGTGTTGTGAACTGCTTGGATACTGTGCTACTGGTAGTCCTATAAATATAATAATATAAATTAATTAAAAATGAAATTGCTTTACTGCAGACTGCTTTACCCCAGTCTAAATGCAGCCCTTAAGATCAATAGCTGGTTTTGATCATTTTTAATGTACTGTTTCCTATTCTTTAGTATTTTTTTTCCTTCTTCCAGTAAATATTGCCAGAAGTGTCACACCTTAAACTGGTCTCTTTAGCTCTGTGGAAAACAGGACTTATCCTGCCACTCCCTTTTTCACTTTTTTCACTTTAAGAACTACTCTGACTATATCTATGTAGAACAAAATAGCTTTTAAATGCATGCCAGTGAAATATTATGCTTTATATCCCAGCTCAGTGTCATGATTGTGTTTTACTATCAGGAGCATGTCTTTGTTCTGAAAATGAATTTCCAAAATTATAGCCACAGTACTTTTGGCCATAGTTGGCTATTAGCCATGACCATTGCTTGGCTTTTGAACAGGATGAGTACTATGTCAGGGAAGTAATTATTCCTAGTAAAGAAGAACTCGACTGTTTAGAAGAACAATTCCTATTGTAGAACTGCATCTATTATTTCTATCCTACTATAATCACTTAATGAAAAGCAATGGTGTGGGATAGATGGAGTAGGGGACCAGCAGTCAGAACATCTGTCTTCTGCTCCTGGGTGTGGTGTCCCTTTCTTCAGCTCTAGCATGGATGATCACTGTTAGATTGTCTCCTTGGAGGGATGTTTTTTGACTACCTGTGGGTGATGTTCTTGCTAATCTGTGGAATCTGTGCTGAGGTACTTGATAAAAAACAGCCTTTTTTTTTTCCTTCCTGGGGCCTGTTTCAGTCTTTGCAAAACCAAAGATCTTGAAGTGTGTCTGGTGACCAAAAAAAAACTTTTAACACTGCTTGATTAGACAAGTTAGGGATTTATTCCTGTTATTACAATGAGGTTCAGAAGCCACTCCCAAACCTAAATGCACTCCTAATATGGGGTTCCATGCTTCTGTGTGAAGCGCACCAAAGATTAATAAGGCATTCTGAAGTCTGTTTTTTATTCTCAGTCATTACTTCAGTGTAAACAGATTGCACTGCTTTGCATGGGGAGGAGTGTGAGCTTCAAGAGCCAGAGAGCCATCAGAGATGATAATTGGAGTTTCTGGCTGTGGATAGAGACACACACACACAAATCCCCACTGCAAACAGAGTACAGCCTGAGCTGCAGTTATGAATGTCATTGCTCTGTGCTCATTTTCATTTCTAGCTAGTAAAATAATTCACTATGTCAATAGTACATGGGAGGCATGGTTGCTAATTTACATTCCTTTGTAAAGGGTTTCAGATGATTATACTTCCCTCACAGCCAATCCTATGCTAATGAGAACTCTCTGATTCCAAAACACTGCCAGGATTAATGTTCGTGGACTCTGCACCAGGGTAAATGACCTGTGGCATAGCTTTAATTAAGGAAGACAGCCACATAATTAGAATAACAACAGCTTACTATCAATTTCTGCAGCAAGTCTCAGCCCCTGGGTGATACGTCATTTGTGTGCACCGCCTGCATGTGGGTGGACTACTACATGAAAGGCCCAGAAAAGAAAGCTTTGTCATTTCTAAATAGGTATTACATAAACTGCACTCTTTGTAGAATCCCTGAAGCAGCAGTTGCTGCTTATTATTGCAAGAAGAGGAACAGAAACCAACATTGCACAACAGAGACTTGAGGAGAGATTCATATGAACTGATCCCTGCTCTTTTGGCCTGCCTTTCTGAGCAGATATAGTAAAAGATTTGGTGATGTCTCAGCCTAGGACCTGGCTGCACTTTGGAGGGAGGACTATATGTCAAAATATCTGGCTGCCTGGCCCCGCTCCCCTCCTTCACACTTGGTACAGCATGTTTTGCATTGACAGAGCTTACCCTCAGTATTTTGGGCTCAGTTACTTGCCAACTAGAAAAAATCCTGTGTGAGTAGGGACCTACTTAGAAAAATAAGCCACCATTATCCATTAACCATTGTGCTCTGCAGATAAAGCTTTGTATGAGGCTGACTGGGTCTCAACACCCTAGTGTTGAAGAAATTGGATGTGGACCCATCTCTGACAGTGATTAGCTTCCGTTTTTTTGTATTTGCATGGCACCACAGCCAGATAAAGGCCTGCTTTTCAAACATAGCATGCAGACTCAAATTCTTTCATGACATAGATTTTTTAAAACTGTGATTTAGACCTCTTGCCAGCACCTGTTGTAGCGACTCTAGCCAGCTCTACTGTTCTTCTGACCCTCACCCATTCCAGAATATATCTACTTCACTCCCCAGACAGCCTGCCCAGATATCCCATATAGTCACAAAGCAGAAGGACTATTTAGGGGTCTTATCCCATAGCAGCATCCACAGTGATGGCAGTTGTCTAACTTGCAGAAAACATTATCTACAGTCTTCCTAGAAAATCTATTCCACTGTCCTAACAATTAGAGAGGTGTTTTTCCCCATGTTTAAATGAAGTCATCACTGCTGCAGGTTAATTTTTGTCCTAACACCAATACTGGGAAAAAAATTAATTCCTTTGCTATTTGAAACCATCTTTCACGTGCTTGAAAACAGTTACCATGTCCCTTCCCCGATGTTTGATCATTCTCTTTGTTCTACTTGATGTCTCTAGAATTGATTAATATGTTTTCTAAAGTGGACTCTACCTGCTTTTGTTTCTTTTGACTTCAGCTTCAAGTTTCTCTGAATTTTAGAAATGTTGCAGGGTTTTTTCTGTCTATGCACATAAGGACTTGTACTATAGTTGTTATAATTATAACATATAATAGAAACAAGAACAAAAATAATTATAGCAGCATCTTAGCTGTATAATAATACTTCAGTGAATAAGGTGGCACAGAGATAAATGAAAGCAGTCAGACTTTTCATATGATATCCAGATGAGTTGCCTCACTGTCAAGCCTTCGAACCTTAAAAAACCCTGGCATTTCAGAGATTTGGTTACAACATGCCACAAGACTGACTGATGTTCTAATTAGTCTGGTGGACAACAGACTTGTTCCTACAGAACAGGAAGCTAATTATTTTTGCTTATAATAAACTCTTCAGATTTCACTATTAACATCTGCTCTTTAGCACTGGCACAACACACAGACAATGAATACTTATATTAACCACAATGTTACCAGAAGCAGGGTTTTATTCCAAAGTAAGACTTCATTAGTCAACACTATAATAAAGAACAGAGAGTTAAGTGCAGTAAACTCAATTATGAGTTGTGTAACTGTGACTGCTTCATACAGAAATTCAGGGAGTCTCTAGTCGGTTTTCCTGATCCTCTGTGATTGGGATAGTGTTTCAGCATGAGTAGGACAGATCTTTACTACAGAGCCAGCCCAAACTTTCAATCTGTTTGTTTGTCTCTCTACTTAGCCTGTAGAAAGCAAAGCTTTGCTACAATATAGTGATGTAGGCTGACAAGAAAGTTTTTCCTAAATGACGTATTATTATATATGAGCTGCCTAGTACTTACAACTCTGTGTCAGGGTGTGCCTTGATTACTCCAAGGCAGAATCAGCAATTTCGTGATCTCAGACAGTCTTGCGTGCAGCCATGGGTAAGAGAAAGGACCTGGAAAAGTGCCACAGGTGACAGTGTGCCCATCCTCTTGCTTGTACATCTGTAATGGAAGTTAAGATTAACTTACATGACTAGGCATGAGTTAGAGACAGAGCTCTGCTTTCACTTAATTGAACTCTTCTGCTTTTCACATCACTTGGGTGGTGATATTCCTGCTTGTTCTCTCCAATAAAGGACAGACAACTTCTCCCATAATCACCCAAAGAGGGCTCCTAGAGGAGTGGTTACCAAATGTTTGGACCAGCAAATCATCAGTAGCCTTCAAGCTTTCCATGGGTCCGTGGCCCATCCAATAAGAAAATTAATTATAGTTATTATTTCAATTTCTCAGTTTGTGAGCCATCACCCCAACCTCTCAGGACAAAAGTGTGTGGGATGTGCTCTGCATACACATGCACAAATACAAAAACATGGAGGCTAACAGAGGGAAGGCTGTTTGCCACAGCCATGCTCACCCCTGAATCAGGATATATCAGGTGTAAGCAGCTGCTCCTCTGGTTAAGCGGAAGACAAAAACATGTGTCCACTGTTAATATGGGGGAAAAGGTAAATATGTCACTCACGGATCTTCACTTGTTTGTGTACTTCTTGGACCAGAACAAACTAATTTTCTCAAAGTGAAGTTTGGGGTTTTCTTTATTGGGGTGTGTGTACCTGCACCTCTCATCTTTTCGGGATTCCCCGGCTTTCATCCTTTGTCTTCCTTGCTTTAGGCCATATGCATGACTAACCTGTCCTTCCAGCTCAGATATGTTAAACAGAACTCCTCCCTGAAACCACCAGCTGCAGTCCTTAGACCTGCCAGGTCCTGTGTGTTTTAACATGAAGCTCCCACCTGGCTCCCTCACTGCACACCTTTGTTTGCTGCATTTACAATGCAGAGTGGTGGTGTCTCTCCCACGCCAGGATGTGCCATATCACTGTTGGTATCACTGGCCACGGGATCCTTTGATCTGCTGACAGCTGGAATAGGAAAGGCAGGTTACCCAGGCATTGTGCCAGTGTCCCCATTGCACCCTCTTCAAACAAGCCCTCTTAGGGTGTGCGTGGTCCACCAGAAGCATCTGGAGTTCCTCATCTTTTTGTGACCCAGTGTGGCAGCAGGAGGAGATGGGCTGTGATGCCATTGCAGCTTTCTGAAATTCAGATATGTGGCAAGTCCAGCTCTGGGGTGGGAGGGGGTGGTGTGTTGATGGGCAAGCATATTTAGCCACTTATAATTCACTACCCTTTCAGTGCTTCTGGATAGTGATAGCAATGCAGATGGGGATTTGGGCAGGTTATCCAAGTATGGATCTCTTTTATAGATACATGACCCTGTCAGCAGGCTCCTTTAGTGATAATTTGTGGTGCAGGATAAGTGATGTTCAAGGAATTATCTAAAAAGTGTTGCTTAGTGAAAGAAGCCATCTAAAAAAGTAAAAAATTATCTTTACTGGGATACTTTGTAGCAGATTGCATTTATTGGAGATTCATTATAGGTCTATAATATGCTGTACCTTCTGAGGTTTAGCCAACAATCACTGCAGGTGAAAGACACAAAAAGTTCAATTTGTCTCAACCTGCAGAAATCTTTTATAATAGTGAATCATGTCTAGGAAGTGCCTCTTTCTTTCCACTGGCTATAATTTAGTGAGCATAGTCTCTTTGACTCATGTATGTATGCCAGAAACTAAATAAGCCAAATCCCACACTGAAAGCACAATAAACAAACCTGAATCTAGGATATGGATGTTCCTATGTCTGCCACTACTGAATGAAGTGATGTGATCCATGTTGTGGAGTATGTCTATAAATACAGATCCATTTTCCAATACTGTCTTTTCAATCTGCTTTGAGTTAGAGGTCCATACCCCTTTATTCCTCTATTTTCAGATTCCCCAGGTTGCCATGGAGCACTGTACCGGTGGCCTGCTCTTCCTTGTCTCTGACCTGTAAAAGCAGAAAGTCCCTACATGTGACACATTCCCCAAGCAGGCCACTCACTCAGCCCCATGCCAACCAGTCAGAATACTCTTGTTTCACTCAGTTACTCTGAAACTTGCTGTGGACAGGCAAAAGCAAACAGAAATGCCAATGGGCTGCTCCTCCCATGCCACAGCAGAGAAAGTATCAAGGAAAACTAGTTCATGGCACCCATTTTGGAGATCCTAAACTAAATGAAAAAGACAAAATGTCATAGAGGTCTTGGTTGTTTGTACCTTTTAGAGCCAGCCTCTTTGACCACATTTGCCATGTGTTTGTTGTTGGCATCTGTTCTCGAGTCCCCATAGAGTCCATCCATTCATCCCAGCACTGGCTGGTGTTAAGTGCCAATGGATCATGGGTGAAGCATTTCTCCCCCACTTTGTCCTGGAGTGAATGACCAACACAGGGGTGGGGAGGGGAGCAAAAGGTCTCTTGAGCTTTTGCACTGTTCCTGCGGTTGTCTCTGCTCTCTGCCAGAGGAACGAAACACTGGTCTACGTTCATATATATATAAAGTTACCTGACTGACCTCCACCACAATTAGACACCTCCATGTTTCCCAAAGCTTGACAGGACACTGTTTACCATGAATCAAGGAGATTTTGGTCAAAAATAATTACTTCACAATAAGCAAGAAAAGCAGAGGAGGAAAACACCTTAACAAAGAAGCAAGATAAACTATGCTAGTATAGATTGGCTTCGCTTGGAGTTCATCAGTTCACAACAAGATGAATTAACTCCCACATCAGTAGGAAAATCACTTTCCCTTTCCCTGAAGAAGTTAATCTGATACTGTGGTATGTGTTTATCAGGATCTGTGCTGAGATAGCACTGGAGAGGAATGCTGGACTTTGATTTGCAAATCAGCATCTGGTTTAAAATGGGAACTTTTTAGGAAAAATACCTATGTTTATATTTTCTTCCACCCACAAACAGAAAAGAAGAAAGAGTGGAAAATAAACGATATGACAGCATCAATCTGTAGGAGCACACACATACACTAAATATAAGCAGCTGGAATTGGTCTGTGTACCTATTTCCTAACAATGACTATGCTGTTATTTCCCAACAGTGCAATTTCAGCCATTTGGTCCAGAGGAATGTGGTGGAAAGAGTTTCAGAGGGTTTTAATCTACAAGGTAGGTAAAGTGGACTTGCTTGGGCAAGTGGTTTTCAGGAATAAAAGCCCAGTGAAATGGCAATCAGTGTAAGCTGTTTTGAGGATGTGTGCTCTTGCCCTGAGATGGAGCTAGGAAAAATCCTTTCTTCCTCAGTGGCTCCCTTTATCTCAATTGAGCTGGCAATGATATGAATGATAAGGCAGGACCAAACTGGAGATAAACTGGATGGAGGTTTTTTTAGTTTCTGTCATTGCCAAGATATGTGAACATTTTTTTGCCTTGCACTTTGTCATGTAAAATAGTGCAAAGGACTCTAAAAACAGGTAGGAACTCTGTCAAACTAGAACATTGCTTTCTGCTCTCTCATTGTCTTTAATATAAATCAGCCCATACAGAAACAGGGGAACAAATAAGCAGTCCCACTTCCTTGAACTATTATTTTCTTGACTTTATCTTGTATGACAGCATTGAATAAGAAAAAAATGTGCTGCCTTTCAGCATGGCAAAAGTGCTGGTGGGATTAGCCTTCAGTCTAGCACCCTCTTGGTTTTTCTCTTTCCTCAAAACAGGATAACAGTGTCAAAATCATCTCTGTTTGAAGAACAAAGTACCGAATGATAAGCAATTTATGCTATGAGTACTTCTGCAATACTTTCTCATCCCAATTCCCAACATCCCCACATGACTCATTCTGCCTTCCTGCTGTGAGTGCTACTGGTCCTACATGTGAAATTAAACTCTGGAAAGCATTTCACAGCACAAGAGGGTTGCTCTTTGAATTCAAGCTCTTCCTTTTGTTAGGAGGCATGCATTTACTGTTTAAAGGCTAACTGGTTTCACTTGCTAAACCTGCTTTTATTTATAAGCAAAGCTGCTCTTGCAATATATGAATCATCAAAGCTCAGAGACTGAAAGGGTAGATGAGGTTACCAGCTCCACTGCTTTGCCAGGGCAAGCTCATACACAGCTGTCTGTTCTGTGTCCGGGGTAGTAAACACTTGAAGAAATAGGATACCCAGCACTTCTTTGGAGACTTTTGGCTGAGGAAGCAAATGATGACTCCTGTCACATTTCTCCTAGTTTCAACTTTTCAGATTCTGTAGCATCTATATGTGCAAAACTTAATATCACACAAGGATAAATATGAAGCGCACAAAGAGGAGAAAACAAATGGCTCAGGCAGTGGCAGGTGCTGTGTTAGGAAATGAAAACTGAAAAGGCTGGGTTTTTTTTTTTCTAGAATCCACACTAACCTCTTATCCACTTAGTTTGTTAAAATTAAATTAGGCTTTTTGTTCCTGTGGTCTGTCCATGAGGATTTTTCCTTATTTTAAGTAAAATCTAACAGAGAACTCATTTTACTGGTACTCAGATCAAGTTCTTCATAAAAAAAGACTGTCCATTTCTCACTACTACTAATGTGGGCTTCAATTTACTTTTGTCCTACTCTGCTTCAGTTGCATTGGATTCCCTCTCTTTCAGTACAGCTGATTTAATCTCTCCCTCTTCCCTGCTTGAAGCATCTGGGAGCAATTGGAATGCCTTTATACTCCTCTTTGATTTCACACTTTTGCCTCATTTTCTGATCTTGGCTAGATGGACTGAGAGTTTTGTACTTTATTTTCTAGAGCTTGTATCATGGTGACAGCTTCAATTTTTGTGTGTGTTGTTGGTGTGATTTATGAGTTTTTTATTTTTCCCCACTAGCTGTCAGTGTCAATCTTTTCCCTGTGCCAGAAATGTTGCCCTCCTCCTATAACATGAGCTGTAATGTATGTCACCATTTCCATATTGTTTAGTACTGTGTCACAGCTTCATTCTGACTTGTTATGAAAAAGTTATCACATTTTGCTTTACAACTTTGTTGAGCCAAGTTCTTATGTGTAGATATAGATTTAAATACATGGTTACATTTAGATTAAACATATGGTTTTAAGCAGATGTTTAAATATACA
This sequence comes from Acanthisitta chloris, assembly GCF_000695815.1. NCBI lineage: Eukaryota > Metazoa > Chordata > Aves > Passeriformes > Acanthisittidae > Acanthisitta > Acanthisitta chloris. The sequence continues at coordinate 52,030 of NW_008656408.1, read as the reverse complement.
GGTAATGTAGCTTTGCAGAATTGAGACTATACTCTGTAGTAACAATAACTGGTTTAAAACACAGGGCCATGAGCCTCATTTCTATTCTTGCTCATCCCAAGGCCCTTTCACAAGATAGGGTCACTGCAAATTGGAATTTGCAATCCCTCATTTTAGCTTGAGCATAATCAAAAGGCTCAGAACAATAAAATCAACCTTAGACTTCCCGAGCAATAGAGATGTACAAAGCAGCATTGGCAAGGCAACACCAGGTGGAGTTTATTAAACTGTGACTTTTTACTGAGCTCTGGAGCAATTAGCTGCTTTTAGCAGATTTACAGGGCTGGAGGGGTTTCTTTTTAACTGATTTTTTTTCCTCATTATTAAATAATAAATCTATTGACTGGATCATAGAAAAGTGCACAGCTTTCACCACATTCATTTCATCTTGGTTTGTAGGGGAAGGTCACCAATAGCTCTCACAGTCAGAATTGCATTGTACAGGAATATGTGTTATTAAATGTAGCCTAAGAGCATTTTAAAGCAATTTGCATTAAGAAAGAAACTTGACTACAGTAACTTAACTATAGAAATACATGTATGCAGTAAGTATATGCAAGCATATATACAAGTCTGATTATGCCTTGAGAAGACCAGTCTGTATCCTTCTGTTCTGTTGATGCATGAGAAATATAATACATATTTTAAAAAGGCTGATGTGCTCATTTTTGGCCATGGTGAATTCCAGAGCATCCTGAAGACATAGATGGATTAGTATTTGATCTCATTCTGTTTTCTAGGTGGCCCTGGCAATCTGTGCTATAAATTCATGTGGTGCCTGGAGCGTCTCTTTCATTTTATTCATTTGAATTTCCCACTAGCAGTTCTGGTTCAAGCTACAAACCTGCAAAGCAAACTGATTTGTAACCTAGACAAATTGCAGAACTGACATTGTACAAAAGGATCCCAGGAGGTGGTGAATATATTCTGTAGCCCTGATACTAAAAGAAGAGCAAAGAAAAAAATCAACTTTCTTTTTTAAAAAAAGTATAAATGTTTCATTTCTCAGGATATGCCATTTATCTGCAACTCTTTAAGGTTTGAAACACTGTGTCAGTCTTGTAACATATCAGGAACAGAACCAGGATTTTCATTGGGAGATTTTGTATGTATGTAAGTACATACATGCAACACCTGTGTATGAGTGAAAATGAATGTGTGTGCATGAGTTTATAAGTGTACATGATTCATGTATGTCCTGACATGTATTTTTATGTATCTAAGCCAAGTAAAATAAATTCGTATGTGTATATGAAAAAACAAATATATAATCGCATATCTTCTCCCGCTCTCCCTGTGGACATTTCTGTGCTTACTTTCCAAGATACAGTGAAAATGAAAAGGGTTGTCTCCTCTTCTCTTGGAAACAGGACCAATAACTTGATGCTGGGTCTGATACTCTGTGACAAATGTGGTTCTGTATTTACGGAGGAAGCACTCCAAATTCTGGTGTAAGCAATAGTGAACAAGCAAAGATACTACCAACCTTAGTCATGCACTTACATACTAAAACTGTGTCAAATTTTGTAAAACAAGAAGTCCAGCAAATACCATCCAATCAGTCCATCCAATGTACCATCAACTGATGGCAACTCAGACAGACATAGCTCTCCTCCACCATGGCTGGACAGCTGAGTAAGCAAAACAAAAGCCACTTAACAGGAATGCTGCTTCCTTCAGTAATGCCACCCTGTGTGGTGGCTCACACCAGCTTCGTCCTGGAGGATTTCCCACCCTTTCAAAGGCACAGCTGCTGCTCCAAACCACCTTTTTCTGCACTGTCCTCCCATTCACAGGGTAAGGAGTTCCAGAAGGATCACACTCCTAGCCTCATCTTCACACTTATCAGTCAAGACATGTTTACCAGGCTTACTCAGTTGTGCAGGAGAGAGCTGGCTCAGAAGTTGATAGTAGAATTACCAGTGTTTCAGAGCATCTATTCAATCAAAGGTTTAGACTTGAGTTGCAGGACTTCAGGAACTGGGGTATTTGTTCTCTGTAACACCAACTAGCTTTTTGTCATGACACTTAGCAGGAAATACAGCAACAGCATAAATGTGACCAGGAGCTATCAAAGGATTAGCGGTAGCTTACACACCCTCACACTTCCCGTGCAAGTACAAGCCCTGGCTAAAGGAGATAACACAAGCAATATTTTTCATTTTAAAATGGCCTTGGTGGCATGACAGGTCTCAATGGCAGATAGTGCTGGTATAGGATGCACTTTCTGACTTTACTAGTGGGAACTGGATGGGCAAAAGGACCACCCATTTTGAAGCACTGCAATTAATCTCCCAACTGTAAGCACTCACCTAATATTTAATCTCTCAGCTGGATTTGTTCTGTAAGGGCAAGCTTGCTCCTGGAATCATTCAGCTTGGCTCAACTCCATTCAGATTCTGGACGAGCATCAGCATTTTGGAAGGAGCATCTGGTTGATATAATAATTCAACAAAAGAGGATTTTCTCCTGTGACAAACGAGGCTGCAGGATAAGCTAAATAGTACATTTAAAAACCTAGAGCCAGAAAAAAGCAAGACAGCCAGGTCAAAGTCTTAAACTCTTGAACATAAATCAAGTCCATTAACAACAGTGGAAAATTTCGTATTGACATAATGAGCTCAGAACACGCTTATCCTTACTATCTGTGGACAGGAACTAAACTAATAGTAAAGAGATAGTGCAGTTGTCCACACTGATGAGATACATGAATTAAGGCATCCTGGCAGTTTGAAGAGCTATCAATTCTTTGCAATTCTGTCTCCCATTAGAAATGAGTTTCATTTCCACAAATATCTTTTGGCGAGAGAATCCCTGGGGTCATTTTAATCAGGTCTTGTGAGTTTCCAGGGAAGATGAAACTTCATGGAAGACAGAATACTGTTGCAACAGGTTTCTAAGAAGACCAGCTCTGATGATGGCGAGCAGGGCTCAGTACTGCTCCATTCTGAATTTTGGGACTGTGTAGCAAGCTGCTGTGTTGCCAGGGGACTGAGAATCTGCAGAAGACAGAAGGGCAGTCCCAGTTTCTTCCCATTAAGAGTTCAGCCCATCTTTATTGTTAATTATTCCGTCAATCTTCTTTGCCCTTTTGGTGGCCCTGCTTTTGGCAAATGAAAACGGAAGCTGCTGACTCTTGTGAGTCAGACCATTGCTGGATCTCAGTAAATAGTCCCTTCTACCAGTGCCAAATATCATAAGAAAGGGATATTGTGAAAGAGCAAGTCAAGGTGAGATCAGATGCTCTGGCTTAATTGCTGCTCCAGTTTTGCAAAGGCTTTCCTTACAAATGCGAGAGTTGTTTTTAAAGCAGGACAGTAGCAGGGAGAAAGGACTCTTCAGCTTATTTTCAGGAAACAGATGCAGGACTGGGGTCAGACTGTAGTTCTTGATAAATTGTACAGGATACTGCTGAACACGTGGCTCATGGACTGCATTAGCCTTGACAGATACCTCTTTCTGACAACTTATTTTGCAACAGATGATAATGCAGCATTAAGCATCCCTGCTCTGCTTTGCAAGATCACTTCCTCAGAAGGGGCTGAAACCCAGAAGAGCTGGCAGCACAATCTTGATGGCCAAGAGGTTCCTGTGGCTGGTGGGCACACCACAGGGCAGGTGCCCAGGTCTGCACAGCCTCCCCAGGTTGAAGCAAGCCTGATGGCAACACTTCATCTTGTCCTTGCAGTGAGGACCAAAGAGGACCAGCAGTGAATGTGTCACCCACATCCTCAGCTGAGTGGTTTCTTCATGTGGTTATAGAGATAGATTATATCTCTTATCATAATAGAGGATGGAGACACTTTTGAGATTGACAGGAGGTTATTTTCTTTAGATTGGATAAGAGGTCCAAATTACATCCAGGCCCTGGTAGGAAGTATCAGTGCAAAGTGACAATACAGCACCTGTCCCAAAGAGTTCATGGTAATTATGATGGTTAGAGGCTGGCTGGAAGAAAGGCTGGCAACCAGAGGCACAAAGATCTGCTGGGACCCTCACACTCAAGCTTTCCTTTCATTGGAAACTGGGATGGGAGAATGAAGAGAGGGAGAAGGATGTGAGGGCTTGTGCCCCTTAGGGGAGCGATGCCCAGCTGAAGGCACACCTGGCCTGGAGAACCAGAAGCCCTACTAGGTTAACCTCTTCTACAGAACCAACCAGGGGATGAGGGACCTGCCTCAGGGGGCTGGCATCTGACCCAGCTGGCTATGGCCACTTAGTGGTACTTGGCCCTTATACCGGTGCTTCAAGGGGTTTCCTATAATTTCTACAGGGGAGTATCCTTTACTGCTTATCTGCCCCCCTTGACAGGTACTTAAAATTGCTTAGATTCACAGTTGCAGTAATGTAGTATATCCCTATCCCATCACAGTCATATCTGAGAGTTTCAGCCCCTCATTTGACACTATTTGTTGTGACAATTTAATATAACACTACTGTAGATTGGTTTTTTATATGCTTGTCTTAATGTAATGCTGAGCACATCTGAGAGAACCAAGACATGAACTCAAAGAGAAAGTTCAGAGACTAAGAGCAGCTTGTAAGCCTTAGGAAATGCTGAAATGGAAAGAAAGCAGGAGTTGTTGACATGTAGGAAATCATTCTGCTTCAAATTCATTGAAGACATTGGAATTGCTCTAGAGTAGCCAGTCTATTAGATCACATAAGAGTGGCTGCATCAAATCAAATCAAAAGCGCATCAAGACACTATCATGTCTTTGATAGTTGTCAGTAGCAGCTACTGAAAAAGAATAAAACAAAGAGGACAAGGAGACAGGCCTTACCAACCTCCTTCTGGAGCTATTCTCCACCTTACCCTTTCAGGCCCAATGTTCACACTCTCTTTTGTTGACCTGTTTATTCTTTTGGCATTCCAGAAGTTTATGGTGGTGAATTTATGGCAGTGAAAAATTTATGGCAGTGACTCTCCTTCCTGAATTATGGTCCATGTGAAAGTGTGTTCCCTTTAGTTTGCTTGAAATGTTCTGCCTGATCATTTAATTCAGTGTCCTCAGCTCCTCCCCTGCAGTGAGCAATTACACACTGTCTGACCTATCTGGAAAGCTGCAGGATTTTACATTACACATCATTTTCTTTTCCAGAGAGAGAATCCCTGTCTATTTACTTTCCCGGTAAACAGAAGCTGATCACCCTTTGGTCTCCATTTATGCCTTGCCTATAATTCAACTGTGAGGTCCTCAAGAATACGAGAGAGTCCTGTCGCATCCATATAAAGAGCCTTGCACGTCAGTCTTGCCTTATTCTGACCTGGCTGACATTACAGACAGTCAGGAGGAAAGCACAAGCTGCAGAAGTTCTGTAGGTAGAATTTATGCAAATGAATACAGTTTCTGCATTGCGGACCGGAAAAAAGATAATGCCACTCCACCAGTGATATCTATTTCGAGTTACCACAGGCCATGCAGCAGCCCAGTGACATTGCATTGCTCAAGGTTGGACAGGGCAGGATTAATAGCAGGAGATACTTTAATGAAAGCCAAGTACCAGGAAAGGAGTGATATGTTTGGATTTGTTTTATAGTCTAAGATGCAAAGCAGATAGTCTGGACTGATTCCAGATATGTTGCACAGAAGCATCCAAAGGTATCAGGACTAAAGAGCCCTTTTATTTTTCAAGCCATGCCTCAGTAATCAGGAGAACTTGTTCAGTGGGCCTGCAGCCAAAAGGCCCAACTGTCTGACTTTCCGAAGCTAATGTTTACTGTCCCTTGTATCACAAAGCTGCTGCCTGGAGAGCAGCTGGCTGGAGGTGTCTGGAACAATCCCAGTCACCGTTTCATAAGAAACTCTTTCTACGTCTCTGCTTTCCCACAAAGACTCATATTTTATGATTGCTGGTAGGCAGGAGGCTGATAAAATGCATAGCTGATCCTAAAACATAAAAAGGCAAGAGGCAAGATTTAAAAAATATACCAGTCATGGGTAGGCCTGTGAAATCAATAACACACATAGTCATTGTGCAAGGAGGAACAACAAACTCACTGCCCCCTCCACCAGCTGGTTTCCTGTCTGTGCTGTAATGGGTGGGAGTCTGGGTGGTAAATTTACGCCTCACTAAAAGCCAGATTATAAATTCATTGTTCTCTCCCTTCATCCCCCTCTTTCACGTCCTCTCCAGAACTAGGAGATAGATTATACCAGAATCATTCTAACTACATGTTTATTTTCAGAAAGCCTCAAACATCACTTTCTGGTGTCTGAGAACAAAGGTTTTTTGAAACAGAATCCCTCTTTGAATCAAAAATGGGGTGAAATGCAGTGAAATGCAGTAGTGTCAGCTTTGACACCCTGGAAACTATGCACTCTACCTTTCTCCTGGTGGTCCCTTTCAGTTTGGCTAAACGAGTTCAGGAGTAAAACCAAATAAGTCAATACCTTGTTGTTTCCCAGTCCCCATGCAGAAAAGCTGGATTTGAATCTCCCATGCTCTCAATCTGGCAGACAAACGCTCTCCCAAAACCAAGCTGAAAAGCAATGAAAACTGATGAGTCAGTGATTACTCATCCCCATCAACATTACCCACTTGCCTGCTGCTGTCTCTGTGCCTCCTCCTTTGCCTCTAGCTCACAGGCTGGGGAACCTCCTGGAGGGTTACAGACCTGCTGTGAGGCCCTTTCACCTCTGCTGATGGTCCTGACCATTGTAGGTGCTTCATAGTCCACATGCATGGATCTCTCTGAGGATGAACGCCCTGGCTATCCCTTCTATCCACAGCTTGCCATGTTGTGATTGAAAGGCCAGGTCCTTTCCCTCTGACTCTCCTCTGATGTTCACAGCTCATGCCAGCAAAAAAGAACAATTATTGCTTAGGGCCTGGATCTCAGGTGTACAAGGGCCAGTCTACCCCAATCAGTTTGTTAAGGATGCTTCTCTTTCCTATGACCAGAACACCAAAGTCTCCCAAGTGCTCAAGAGCCACAGATAACCTAATACATTTCCTGAAGAGTCAATGGGAAGGTCAAAGTAGATGTCCCATTTGCTTTTTGACACATTGGGGTTGTGCAGGTAAGAGGCAGAGACATTAGATTTTCTTGCTCACTTTCTTGACCACAATAAATGCAGAAGATCCAGCAGCCCTATGCCATTGCATGCTCAGCTCAGGAGGTAGGTCTGAGCTGCTTGTGAGCCACCTTGACCTGCTGACTATCTTCTAGCGGATAAGAAGTGGACTTTAGCCTAAACAAGACCAGGGTCCTATTTTGCTAGAAGGATTTCCTGAAAACTCTCCCAAATATGAGTAAGCAGGTGAAATGAGGAAAATACAATGTTTTAAAAGAACTTCAACCTCATGGGCCTGCCTCAGCTCCCTGAATATTACTGTGTATTGCAATGACAAGACAACTGTCAACAGGGTTGTTCATCAGAGGCAGAGGGGACAATGTTTATTTTGGCAGTTAGAGGGGCAGTCTATGTATGTGATTCATGACAGATATGCTCATCTACTGGGAACTTCATTGAGTAGCTAGAAACTCATTCCAGTTGATATGTTCACCGGTGATAAGTATAAAGGGAAACCAAGTGCACTATTTTTATTCCTTTCTGAGCACTTGTGTTTTTCACATAAAGGGACATGAAGATTCTGTTTTGCAACCTTCTCTCCTCTCAGGGACAGAAGGAACATACAGTTGCTTTTAGTCAAGTAAACTCTTGTCAGTGCACAGCCCAGAATTCTCCAGCTACCCTGGCCAACAGCCAGACAAACAAGATTGCTCCATTTTGAGCCTCAAGTGTTATTGAAGTGTGACATATTAGAAAGAATAGCCTTGGACAGAGAATGTACCTTGACTTGTGACTCAGCAAACTGGGGAACAGAAGCCTCTTGCTCTGTCTTCTCATTTTTACAGTCTGGGAGAATCTCTGTTTCTGATAGCATGGACCCCAACTCAGCAGTCAAACTGCTCTCTGAGCAACCTTTCTAATTACATCACATATGGCCTTCTGCTCCCTTTCACTGATAAGCACCTTGTGTCTAACAAGCAGATGCAGATTTTGCTTCTGTGGGAAGTGTTGTTAGAGAGGTATTAACATACTTTGGCCTTCTGAAATATAATGAGGGGTTTTATTGTCCTTTGCATGAAGTTGACCATGGACGTCTGCTTTTATTTTGTATTTTATTCCAGCCCACCCATCTGTTCTCTTACTCTGCAGTGAAAATAAAGAACTAGGTTGGCATCTGATTAGCTAAGGCTTCACGGACCAGCACTGGCTCACCTCCAGTTCCAGGATTCTTGTTCCTGTACAGCCTTCAGATGTGTTCGATGCTATGCTATGTTCTGTTATGTTACACTACACTATTCTATTCTGTTCTGCTCTGATCTATTCTTTTCTATTACACTGTATTCTAATATTCTTGCCATTGTCTGGATTCCATGTCAGATAATGTGTACTTCAGACACCATATATATCAGATGTTTGGAAAACAGATATTCCATAAACATGATCACCATGGCAAAATGCCTCCTCTTCTTGTCCACCTCCTGACTAAGGCCTCATCTGGAGCACTCAGTGCCATCATGGGGATGCAGACAGAGTCCCTTCCAGCTGGTATGCTGCTGATTTAGTGATTACAGGAGCAGCACCCATTGCCAATTGTTCTGTGGATTAGGTATACAGGAATTGCCATGCCAGAACAGGCCGCTGGTCTATCTAGTGGCTAATATAAGATTTTTTAGAGAAAGACATAAAAGGCTTATAATGAATCCAATTAGTCAATATTATACCAGTGGGGGATATTTCTCCCTGACCTCAGCTGGTTATCAGATTACGTACCCTGAAGCATGAGGATGGATAGCCCTTGTCATTGCAGTGTATACAAAGTAGCTGCAGATGCTCTATTTTTTCACATTTATGTTTAGGAACAAATTCAACTTGTATACAAGAATGCATAACTCTTCTAGTTTCAGAGGTGTCAAACTAGCAGTGAATCAGATAAATTTACTGATTAAAGACATGTCTTTGAACATGGAAGTGTGATGTCAAGCTTTGATTTTTTTTCTCCACACTAGGAAATAGATCAGTTCCTACAGAAGATCATTGCTTACACTGCAATATTCTTAAGCTGATTTTTTCAATGTGGGCATGGCAATTTAAAAGAAAACAGCAAAAGCAAACAGCTGGCGTTTACTGAGGCAGACTTTACACAGAAGCGAGATCAATTTTAGGAAAGTAAACCTCAAGTGCCTACTATAATATTGATACGTACGTCAGACTGCAGTGGTTTTTAATGCATTTTTAATGAAGAAAGGCTTTTTAGAAACACAATCTGCCCCTTCAAAATATTGCCAAGATATTTTCTGCTGAATTCACCTGGCTCTAGAAAGTAATACAATAGCAATGAGGTTAGATATATATCCTCCCAAAATCCCAATATTTATTATGAATGTGACTTCCATTTGTGAGAAGAGAACATGTGTGCGAGTGTTTATGTGTGTTTGTGCATTTATAGGTTTGGCATCAAGCTGATTTTCTGTTTAAGAGGCTGCTGAAAGCTGTACACAGGGACCAGTCTTCATGGTGTTCAGGCTGACTTGCTGACAGGTGTGTCGGAGCATAATTCATCCTGCAGATTTCTCCTACTTTTTGCTGTGATTATTACTTTGATTATTCACTGATTTATAAATCAAAACCTGTACTAATCACCTAAACTACATGGTTTCATATCTGCTCCCTGATGAGGACTCACCCAAGTTATCTAGGGGCTTTCAGGAGACTCAAATACACAATACATGTTGCTATTTTGGAAGAATACCCCTTTGTAAAAGTTACGCGTAGTATAGTTCTGGCAGTACTGACATATTAATTTTTAAAAGCTAGAAAGGTAACAGGAGAGGTGTTGCATGAATCAGAAGATGAAATGTTTGCTATAGAAACTACCTTTCATGTAATTAATAGTGAAACATTTGTTAATATCTGGTGAACACCTGCACATACTATTCCTAAGAATAACATTTGATTCCAGTTTCTACAGGAGAAACATTACAGACCCATGCCTCTTTCCTATGATGTGGTACATTTGAAAATAAAACAAGAACGTGGTGCTTGGAAAAGTTCCTAAATCTTTCCCAACTCATTATTTGCACTTCTTTAATGCCTCTGAGTTCATTCCCTGATATGTCACTGTGTTGCAATGCTTTTCAGTAGCTGTACTCCCCACTTTCATGCGGGGCTTAAGTGACACATTTCACCCAAGGCCCCTTGCAGGGTTTCAGATGGTCAATTACACTTGTGCCAAGGGGATGCACTCGGTGGATATTTGCATCACCTGCTGTTAGCACATAGGAGCACAGTGTCCTCAGAATCCCCTTTCCTGTTGGAGAAGGAGGAGAGAGACTATGCTGTAGACCAGTGCAGAGAGACCAATCTTGTCCACAGGTGCATGAGATGACACGTCCTGAATAGATACACCCACTGCCCTCACTGGAGGCCTGTTCAGAGCAGATCATTGTCACCGTTTGGTTTGTGTAGCCTCTCTGTGGAAAGCTGTGCAACAGAAAAGCTCAGAGTTTGGTGAGCACCTCGACTAGGACGTATCTGGAGTGTGCTTCCAGATGAGGAGCTTGGAAGTGTGCCCAGGTACAGTGAGATAGGTACAACTGTATAGTATCTGAATTAAGCTCTTCTGAACTACCATCTGGAGGAAAGTCACTCCTTCTGCACTGCAAATAAAGCCTAAAAGCTGGAGACAAACAATAACAACCCACCACAAGCTGACCATGGGGAGAAGTAGGGCATTTTGGCTTGCTGAAGCTTTGGAGAAAATTTCCTTTGGTGCTGTGCTGGGATAATAATCAATATCTGGGTTGCCCTTCCAGCCTATGACTCAGAAGTCTATCCATCTACTCTGAAAATTGGATAAACAATCAAAATGTGGACTGTAAATCAAAGATGATGCAGGATGGTGTTTATCTTCTCACAAGCATTCATCTTCATATGCTTCCTGAATATTCAAAGTGTTTTGGCATGTTTTATCCTGAAATGTTTGTTTTGACTCTGTCAGTTAATGAAAACTCATCAAATGCAGTATTATAATGACATTTAGATGCATGCCATCTCTATTAGTAGTTCTTCTCTATTCACTTCCATGAACGTGAAAGTTGAGAATTTGAGCCTTGGTTTCTGATTTGTGTACTGCCTGTTCCTAGCACAAGGATTTCTGTACAGGACAAACTGCAGCAAATAAATCCTAAGCAGAGTGCTAGTAAAGCTACTGAAGTGACCCTAGACATGAATTTTTCCCCCTGTATCTACTTTGAATTTTTGCCTGTTTACAAAGGAGCTGGCTGAAAAAGCCCTTGGCTTGAATATGTTGAAAGTTTAGTTTATTTTTACTGACTCGGGTCCTGCAGGACTCCTAAGTATCGCAGGCACCAGACAGCTGTGTTTAGCCTTGCCTGTTACAGTAACGTCAAGGAAACCTATCATAACTGGCAAGCCTTCTTAAAGCATGAGTGCTTATGGATTACAAAAGGAGAAAACAGGCAGATTAAAATAAACTGTTACCAGACAGAAAGACACCCACCCTTTTCCCCTATAACTTCTTAAAAAAAGCCCAGGGAATTTGCTTTGATCAGACTTTAAGGTGAGAGCAGATCTCCTGGAAGTTATCTTCAAGCTAACAAAACAGTGATAAGCAAAGCAGGAAATGGAGCCAAGCTACGTCATGTTTGTGAAAAGAGAAAAATCTGGCCATTGTGACAAACTGTTCTAAAATCTCACAGAGCGGACATTACAGAAAGAGCCCAACTGAGCCCTGAACAGGATTTCCATTCTTGCACTGTTGGTCTGTTTGTGTGGCTTTGGGATTACATGGAAATATGCTCTGGAGGAGACACAGAGAGACTTATAAATTCAGCCACCTCTGGTTGGCTTTCCCCTTGCTGGGACAGAATCAAAGTATAGACTAGTGAAAAACTAAGAAACAAACCAAAACAACCCCCAAGCCAGCCAAGCAAAACAACCCCCACCCAACAAAAAAAGCACCCAAATCTCTCCCTCACTATTGGTCTCTATCGAGAAGTTGAGCCACTGAGTGATTTCAAAGCCAACATATGCTTGTGCCCAGACTTCTTGCGACACCAAGGGAGTGAGCTTCCCAAGGGCACACCTCATGCTAGGGGAAAATGGCTATGAAAAACAAAAAGTTGTGAAGAATTTGGTCCACTCAGTCAATGCTACACTAGTGTGCACCACTTTACCAGGCTGCTGTAAACCCATCTTCACCAGCCAGTTGACAGAGGGATTGTGTTAAGCAGCTGGAAGGCCCCATGAAACTGAGTCTTTAATTTTCATGGAGAGCTTCCAGGTTTAAAATGGTGTGAGTGAGACAAGAATTTTCAGTGAAAGATCGTGGCTTCATCAGCCTGCAGCCAACAAGAGATGGAAAGTCTCCCGGTCACAGAATAAGCAGCCAGGTCTGTCACCAATATGGGAGTCACCTCCAAGAGTGAGTAACATCATCCTTAAAAAAGTGCTCAGGAAAGGTGGGATGCACCCACTTTGTGGAGTCCCTCCCTCTTTACATTGACTGCAAGAGAAGCAAAAATAATATTTTTGACCGTTTGCTTGCTTTTATACCACTAAAATCTGCAACTGGTTGAACAACTCAAACCAAATGTCTTATTGCCTCTGCAGATGCCAAGCAGAGGACTCTACTGTGTTGTCAGTCAGGGCTCCTTCACCCAGCTATATTTAGAGTAAAGAAGCCCAACAGCACAAATAGGATTTGTGTATGCAGTTATCTTGTTTGCCTGGATTTTTAGGATTCAGAGAAAGGTAAAAACAAAGAGTCTTCCATCTGGTGTTTCTCTGCTAGTACAGATTTTTTAACCTGAGAACCTAGAGTAACCAAAAGTCACATGTAGAAAAAGTTAGATGTGGTCATGTCTCTGAAAGAAATAGGAGTCTTGGAAGCTGCTATTCAGCAAGGTCTTCTGCTTAGCACATGATTTCCACAGTGCAGTTCAGTCCTAGCTGTTAAATGTAATGCTTAGATAAGAATTACAAAATGTAGACAGTAAAAGGACTTTATTTGAACTTGTGGTAGATAGGCTAAGGATAACCCATGTCTTACCTGGTGTATTCAGGCTGAGAAAGAGAGTAATTAGCAGTAAAAAGGAGTGTGCACTGCACATCAACTCAGAACATTTTAATTTGATTTACTGCTAGCCAATGCCTAACAACACTGTCCTGAAACCATATTCCTGCAGGTAGTTTGCCATGTGTCCTGTGCCCCAGGATCCTTTTGGATGCTGTTGTGTTCAGGAGATGATCTGGCTGTTTTAAAGCCTGTTGTCTACTGGGTCTGATGCCTGTTTGTAATTGTGATTATTTTATTCATCACTGCCATTCTTGCCTAAAAGTGTTTTTCTCAAATTCCATGCTATGTCTTGCAGTTTCTGGATCTTTGGATGCAGTAAAGAAGGGCATTTTAATGGTACCATTTATGTAGTCTTTGAATGTTACATCCATGGTGGAACCAGATAGAGCTCTGTTGTGGAAACCAACAAAACAAGAGGTAATGAGCAAAAACTGATGCACAGAACGTTCTACCTGAATGCGAGGACGAACTTCTTTGCTGTGTGAGTCACTGAGCACTGGAACAAAATGTCCAGAGAGGTCATGGTTTCCTCCCTCACTGGAGGTATTCAAGAACTGTCTGGACACAATCCTGAGCCATGTGCTTTAGGATGGCCCTGCTTGAGCAGGGAGGTTGGACCAGACCACCCATCATGGTCCCTTCCAGCCTAACTGATTCTGTGGTTCTGTGGTTCTGTAGTCTTTGGCTTTGCTTCCCCTGACTAGGCAGCAGAACTGTTTTGCTTCATTCCTGATTTCTCCCAAGCCCTTACCAGGCACTGAGTCTGGGCTGTCAAGGAAGATAGGAAAGGGAAGTCACTGAGAGTTATCATAGTCTTTGGCATGGTGCACCTGGCTCCATAACCACTTCAGAACAGGAACAAAAAGGCACCATGGGCAGCAGGTGCACCAGAGAAAGCAGTGAAACAGGGCTCTTTGTCAAACCAAGCATCACAGCTAAGTTAGAAAACCAGGGCAGTCCTCACTTTCCTTCATAATCTGATGGCCTGCACAGGTACCTTGCAGCTCTTGATTTTCCAGTTGTATGTTCCTCCTCACATTGCAATTTCCTTGCCCTTTAGACCTTCCTATATCCCATCCCAACCCATCCCTGCCAACTGGCCCCAGGCAACTCAAATGACATGCTTAGGGTGGATAGCTTCCTCCCTGTCCAGGTGCAGTGCAGCTGCTGTTCCCTCACCTTTCCTCACCAGCCATCACACCCACATCCAACTGCCGCTAAGCAAAGCAGCACAAAGCCAGCAGATTTGCATACATCTGTGCAAACTTTCTGTGAGGTCTGAGTGGCTGAGTTTCACTTTGGGTTTCAGGCTAATGTGGAGCCAGACAGTGGTGGGTATCAAGAAGTATGTAGAGGTGATGTGTTTAGTCACTTCTGCTTGCCAGGTTGGGTATTCCACTGTTGGAAAATTCACTGTCTGCTTATATTCAAAGGTTCCCTTTAGTGAGACTAAAATTATTGTCAAGACTTTGCTGCTTTTGGCAGTGATACCTGTGAGGGAAGTCTCTGGGATTGTTTAGTCTACAGAAGAAATGACCAAGATGGTGGTGAGGTTGCTGGTGGTAGGGATATAGTACCAGTTTTCACAAAGGAGAAGTAATTCAACCCAGGAGAAAGACATGCTCTCTATGTCCTCAGAGGACAAGACAAAATGAAAGGGGTTTAAATTATGAAAACAAAAATTTTACTTAGGTACTACAGAAAACTTTCTGATGGTAAAGATGGTAGCACAGCCATGGAACAGTTTATCAGGGAAAATTGTGTAGCCTCCATTATGCTGTCACAGCAGGGGGTGGCAGAAATCCAGCACAGATTAGATCAGTATCTGACTGTGTTGGAACAGGCAGATGGACCTAGTGACCTCTCAAGGTCTCTTCCAGCCCTGTCTTCTCTGACTCATTTATAATAAGTGGTACCAAGAAACTGCAATCAGTGCAGTCCTGAAGGCTGTATTAAGATGGGTGTCATGGTTTAACCTCAGCCAGCAACCAAGCCCCACGCAGCTGCTTGCTCACTCCCCCACAAGTGGGCTGGGGGAGAGAACTGGGAGGGTAAAAGCTAGAAAACTCGTGGGTTGAGATAAAGACAGTTTAATAGAGAAAGCAAAAGACACTTACACAAGCAAAGCAAATCAAGAAATTCATTCACTGCTTCCCAGGGGCAGGAGATGTTAAGCCATCTCCAGGAAAGCAGGGCCCCATCATTTGTAATAGTTTCTTGGGAAGACAAACACCATCACTTCAAACTCCCTTCCTCCTTCTTCCACTCCATATACTGAGCATGATGTCATATGGTGTGGAATATCTCTTTGGTCAGTTTGGGTCACCTGTCCTTGCTGTATTTTCTCCCAAGCTCCCATGCACTCCCAGCTTCCTTGCCAGTGTGGCAGTATGGGGAGCAGAAAAGGCCTTGGCTCTGTGTAAGCTCTGCTCAGCAATAACAGAAATATCTCTGCACTGTCAATCCTCTGTTCAGCACAAATCCAAAACGTATCTTTTTATTAGCCACTGTGAAGAAAGTTAATTCTACCCCAGCCCAAACCAGCACAATGGGTAAGAGAGGACTTCTGCCCAGGAGAACATAAAGAATCAGCAGAGATGAGACAAAATGTGTCTGGGGGAAGAGGGAGGCAATGAGAGAGGGACTCCAGGTTACCCAAAGCTGCCTAGTGTCAAGACAGTGTGGAGGAATCTGTGCTTCTGGATCCAACATCTACTGGCTGTCTGACCAAAGACTGGTTAGAAACATTAAGTTTTTGTATTGCAAGTGGGTCTGAAGTTTGGTGAATTTTATGTTGCTTTCAAATACTTTTAATATTTTTCAGCCCCTGTCAGAAGGCTACAGAACTTCCCATTCTGCCTTTCAGAGCCCAAGGTAATGCCCTGAAATACTTCAAGTCCGTTATCAAACCCATAGTACACAAGGTTTTGCTCAGATTGTCCCAACATCAGATTTCCATGTGACGCTTTCCTGTAGAGGAGCTGAAGAGCTTAGGCAAACATCAATCTGATTTTATGAAACCACGAAGTTCTCTCTCTGTCCTTCTTCCCTTTTCACCACGGGAGAGCAACTGGCTGGTCATCTGTGAGCTGAAATCCCAAAGCATGCAGGATACTGTTTCACTGTGAAGAGGCTGCTGAAGAACCAGGCTGCAGTAGCAGCTGCAAAGCAACTGAGACTTCTCCATTTGTGAAGCTGGGAGCATTTAATAAACTAGAGAAAATAATATTTATATTAATCATTTGATCTTGATCTTTTTGTGCTCTAAGTCACAGTTACTACTTGAGAGACTTCCACAGACTCAGCTGGAGCTGTCATGTTTGACACTTGAGTTTGGAGCACAGAAAGCCAGCACACATGCACAGGCACATGCTCAGAGGCAAGCACACCTGTCCCTGATCATTCCCTATCAGCAGGAGTGGCAACTCCAAGAGGGATGTTATTTCCTGGAGCTGGGAAAGATGCAGAGCTCGTTGGTAGAAAGCGTGAAGCAGCCTCTGTTCTTTTAATTTCCCCATTCACAATCAGTGCCCAACTCTGTGCTTCCTGGAGGGGAGTTAGAGGTAAGTCATGCTTCTGGCCATGGTGGAGAGCCTCAGAAGAATGGGCAGTGGGAGGCTGCGACACATCCACGCCAGTGGCTGCTCTGCTGGAGCAGCAGGAGGAAGGTGCTGGCAGGTCTCATGGCACCACTGGTATGGCATGATGAGCCCCTGCAGCCTGACAGATTGTCTGCAAGCCAGCAAACAAATCAACTGGAGTTGACAATGTCTCCAGGCAGCTCAGCTCCTGCAGGTGGTGTTTTTATTTCCAACATCAGGGGAGCAATGCTGGGGCTCTGCAGAGAGGCAGGGGAGAGGGCAGCTTGCCTTTGTTCAGTCCAATTTCTAGAGGAGACACCAGAACAGCCTTTCACAGCACTGACTTCATTGCTTTCTGCATGAGGAACACAAAAGCTGGCTAATTAAGGAGGCATGCCAATAGATTTTTGCCCTATTTTTCTTTCTAGGAATTAATCTGACTCACCAGCATGATGTATGGTCATGTGTTCCTTACAGACCAGCTCGTTTCTGTTTAATGCAGCACACAGCCCTGCACTCTCTTCTGGCTGTGCAATCACAGCACCCAACTGGACCTTTGTGGCTTCCCAGTAGCTTTACCAGCCATCCCAGAGCTTCCTCACAGGACCATTCCTTCCCAGGAAGCTTGCTGGTAGGACCCCACTGCTCTTGGTCCAGCTGCTCTTCATTTACTTGGGAAAGCCCATGACAGCTGGAATAAACTCTTTTCAACAGTGGTTCTTATTTATGTTTTAGTGGGTAGTGGTGGCATCTCTGGGGGATATCACAGTCTGCAGGAGGGCAGGGTATCCTCCAATCCAGCTGCTGTTTGCCATTTGGTATTTCTTAGTGGCAATGAATAATGGGGAGAACTAAGTCCATTCCCTGCCCTGGGAGCCACTGGCACTGTTCAAAATAGCAGAACAACCAAACCAAAACCAGGAGCAGACTCTTAGGAATATCAGCTCTCAAATACAACACCACAGCAATACTCAGGCCTTTCAGATAACCTTCAGCACTGTACATCAGCCTGTTTCAATGAACAGCCACCCTTACAGAATTCTCTAAATACCAATAATCTTTGATTAGTTTCAGCAGTAAAAGTTCTCTCTACACCAAGGGGAGCTTGAAAAAACAGCATCTTCTGGCTAAAAATTGATCTAGTTGGAAAGTCTTTAACCCACCGCAGTGGTGGACAAGTTGTCTTCTGAGAAGATGACAACAGGTTGTGTCCCAGAAGCTCCCACAATTAACTTTGCATAGTTGACTGAAATGAGTCATTACACAAGCTCATGTGACCTGGAAATGGGAGTTGGTATCTGTATAATAAAAACTACATGGTTTGTGTAAAACTACCACCTCTGTTGCTCTGCTAATCAAGGTTTTCATGTCATGAAGAACAAGAGGAGGCCTATCAAGGACAGTTTGGTTATGTGAGTATGATGGTTTTATCAGAACACTACTGACATTTCATAGGAAACATACAAGACTTGATTGGAAGTCTCCTATGAAAGAAGAGAACAACATCTTTCTGACTTTTCCCTAACTAGTGAATGCAAACCCTGCATACAACCCAGATCTGTAGCAATCATGGCTACAGATAAAGCACTGAGTGTTTTGGATGGTTCCCACCTGAATGCAGAATGAAATATATGCAACAATCTTTGGGTTTAAACCGTGCCCCACTGCAGTTCTCAACAAACAGGCTATCAATATGTAATTGCTTCAGACGTGACCTGAACCATGGCAGGCCTGTGCAGGGCAGCAGGGTCCCTGCTGATAACCAGCGACGGAGGAATGTTCACATACAGCACCATCTGGTATAGCTGCAGCCTGCCCCAGCCTTTTGTTACTCTGAAGGAAACCTCAGGTAAGTGTGGAGTCCTCTGTGTTTCACTGATCCACCAGAAAAAAATTAATTGACAAGCTGAGGGTATTTTGGCCTCTAGGTCAATGGTGTGACTTGGACATAACTTCAGAAAGGTGGGGATATTTTTAAAAGTGATTGAGGTGACTAAGGATTTTATTATCTTTGTTGCTACCTTGTTGTGCGAATCTGAGAAATCATCTAAGCTTTTACAGCACCAATTTCCAGATCCAGGCACTAATGATAATTATGATACAATGATAAGAAAATTGAAGTTGTCGAGATGTGATCCAAATTCAAGCCTCCATGCATGGTAAAATCCACATTAATTGAGGCTCATTAAAGATATTTACTTGGCTACAGATGAAAAGGAAATGATAAGATGATATTATTGACACAGATACTTCAAGAAGAGGCGGGGGGTAGGAATAGTTTAAGCTGACATTCTCTGCAGAGAAGTATCTGTTATATCTCAACCTAAGTATTTGTTAGTGTTGAGCCAGTTGCTGTAGTGCTAATGCCTGCTTGAGGGTTGTTATTAGAAGTTATTAAAATGTAAAGGAAATATTAATAAATAACATTTTCATAAACAGGCACAATGGATGCACATGCAAAAACTTGTTTGGGTGAAAACAAAGAGTAGTTGCAGCTGCTGGTATACATGAATAGCTGCTGGAATTTACCTTAAACACAAAAATATTAATTTGCATGGTTAAATGTTGGCTTCAAGCAAGCACCTGGATTAGATGCAGTTAATGAATCTGGTGGGTGCTATTCCAGTCACCTATGAGACAGACCTACAAAGTAAACAAAAAGGCTAAGTAAAGGGTTTTCTTCTGAGCAAGTTTTATGGCATTATTTACTGTCTCATTTTAAAGCTTTTCTGACTTATTTGGCCATGTATCTAGCTCCTCAATAACCCACAGAAGTTCAGGAGTCTTCTCTTTTTTTGGCAAACGGAATTTGCAATTCTAGAGTAATCATTTATACTACAGGAACTAGGGTCTCAGAAGTGCTTGGTTCAGGGTCTTATGAGGATGGAGAGGTTCAACAACCACACCGTGTCATTACTTCTTTGGGAAACATCGGGATTAGACCAAGGCAGGACAGTCTTCCACTCCCATGCTGGCAGGACCTGACCAGCTGTCTGTATGTCTCAGGGTGGGAAGCCTGTGTCTGACCAGAGATTGTGCTTCATCTTGGGTCTTCCCAAGCACAGAGATAGTCTGCAATAAACAAAGGTTTCCTTTTGGTGAGTTAAACTGATGACTGTATGTTTAAGCTTCAACAACAGCCATGGAAGGAAAAATTCCCACATCCTTGAAATGGGAGGCTCCTGTATAGGTAATACTTGAAGGTGTCCAGAAATTCCACTTCAGATGCAATTCTCAAGCCTTGAGAAATCCCAGCAGTTGAAGGCTGAGAAAAAATTCAAGTCTCCCAAGACCCCGCTCCCTTTTAGTAATGAATCTTGGACTCAAATGCTACCCAGATGTAGGTAGTGTTAGCAAAAAATGCTGAATTCTGTGTTCCAGGTATGGAGATGACAGCAGGCCTGGGCAACACATGAGGCTTTCTGTGGGAAGAACCTGGTGCTTCCTGGTACCAAGAGGCTCTGGAAGGTGCTAGTTGAATTTAGCTTTCAAAAAGCGTTTTATGGCACTGGATTTCCTCTTGTAGCATATGTAAACCTTAACGCAAATTGGCCTGTTAGCAGATCATGTTCTGCAACTGCATGTATTTGGCTGGAAAGCTTTTCAGGGTCTCTTCAACTGCAGGGCCCATTGCCACGGGTACTGGGGTGAAGTGTTTTGGGTGAGTGTTAGATACAAAATAAATCACTACTGCATCACAATCAATACAAAATAAATCACTACTGCAGCACAATCATTTTCTGAGTCAGTCATGCTGGCATTACCTGTGTGCCTGTATACCATAGGTGGTGGAGGACTATTCAAATCTTCTTTTTGGAGTGACCAGGTGGTATCTATACAGCACAGTGCCAGGAGCACACCATAAACACAAGGTATGTCTTTCTGGTTTGCCTCCATCACCTACTCTTGAGCGGATCTATCCTAGGCAGATGATGAACACAATGTATGAGAAGCCCTGTGACAAGAGGACCCTGAGAAGTGTGCAGTAAACATCACAACTTCCTGTCTTGTTGCCTTTCCACTATGACTGTGTACTGAGCCTGCTGTGCACTGGGAATTGAGTAGTACCTGACTGGTCCCTTCATGGCTAAGACAGAGGCTCTCAGGCTCCACTTTGTGTATGAAGTGAACAGACTTCAGCAGAGAGACAAATACAACCTGGGAATGTTGTCAAATCTATGCAGCTGCCTTGGAGCTCCAGCAGCTTCTGTCCTGAACCTGTATGTAGCTGGGCCTTAGCATTACACAAGCTTATATGATGGTAGGATAATTCATGCTCAGTGCAGGCCAGCAGTCATTGTTGCACAGCTCCACACCTTTATAATGTATGGCATCCAGCACTGTCTCCTTGTACTGCTGCCAGGTAGCAGCAGCCAGGTATGTTGGCCGTATCCACACAAGTATCAATAAGATCTTGGTTTTCTTAGTGTCTGTTTCAAGGCTAGATAACCTTTTAATCCTTCACACTCATGTTTAAGTGATGTACATGTATGTGTAAGGGCTCTGTGTGAGGTTTTGAAAGACCCTGGAGCCTCAAGACCAGTGATGGAGGATGATGAGAGGGAACTTCTTGTGGCACTATTCACATCTGCTCTGTAGCATCCACATGATAGTGTGAACACTCTACTAGCCCATGTCCAACTCACCCCACAGTGTAATTTTTTGCTCACTTTATAATGTACGTTGTGTGCAAAATAACATGTATAGGGATTGAACGGCTGGCAAGTATCAGAGGATATTTGGCATTATATAAACATTCTGTTTATGCCTGGCTCCTGCCCTTCACAACCTCTGCATACAAACTTTTTTTGCCAGATGCCCCTTACATGTTTTGGCCCAAATCATTGTGTGTACTCCTTTTCTCCAGTCCTCTTCCCTCAGCACCATCCAAGAAAAGTGTGATTGATCTCTTGCCCTTCTATTTCTGCCTGCACCATTGAAGATGCAATGCTATTGTAAGTTCCTTTGCACATCATAGTCCTTGCTGTCTTCAAGTTCAGAGACTTCCCTCTGCACAGCCATAGCAAGGGAGCCATGAACCATGCTACACATTTTAAAAGTGATGACTCAACACTAAGTGTGAGGAATAGAAACTGTGAGTCTTCCCAGAGAAGTCGAGGACTTGGCTAGAAGCTACTGTTGTTAGGGAAAAGCAAAGTTCATCAGTAAGTATTAGTTTTCTCAAAGCCAGAGGATTTGGGGGTGTGGTGGAGTTCTATTTCTGAATACGCATGGCTTTCTGTTTTCTTCTTCTCTCTGGTGATCCAGTCAATCTAAGTCCATTTTTGCTCCTTTCTCTCAAAAGAAAGGAAGATTTGTTTGCTCTGCTCAATTATCTTAATTGCTCATCATGCTTAAGGTTTCTCTTTAGCCCCAGTCAAGAGACAATCTGGGAAACTACTGACAAGCAGCACTGAGCTTTGTTCCCTGGGAATGTGTACAAAAACTTTGAAGAACAAAAACAAGTAGTAGTAGAAAGAGATGAAAAATAGCTATAAGAAAAAGCTCAGAGTCACAGAAATTGCTTTTAAAATGCTTAAAACAAGGGGGCCTTCTAGGGCACAAGGGAGCCAAGAGTTGAAAATGGATTGACATTTCTGTGTTTCTTTTTTGACACTGCTAGGGTTGATTAAGTGATAATTAGGCTAGAGAGTGCACCAAGAGTCACTGTTTCATTCTACTCCTTCACCCCCTCAGGACTTGTCACCGCTGAATAAAGGGTAGAAATTATATTAGAAATGCCTGCAGTTTTGAGACTGTAAATTAAGAAGCTTGTACTTTTTAATGCTTTATGGCTGATTTGAGGCAAATCAAATTTCCAGATTGATTTCCCCCTCTCCCTGAAATTAAAGTAGATTGGGTTGCATGCTCTTTACTAGTAGGATCTAGAGTCCAGAGCTAGTGGACTTTATTTGTGCTTTCATTTCTGTAGAGTTAATATTGGAGGTACACAGATGTTCCACACACACACGCAGTACAAAACAAGGACTGGTATCAGTGTGTAACACTAGCTCTCCCAGAGAACAGACAGTGAATGATACAATACTAACAGTCAATATATCTCCTCCTCCTCATCTGGGATTTCCCATCTAAGGTGGGGTTCATATTTTAACTTTTTTTTGTTCTGATTCAGAAAAACAAATCTCTTTGTTGTAAAAATGTTACAAAAAGAATTCCATGAAAGTCGTGCACCCTGACTGGAGAAGTATGTAGCCTAGGAAAATTCTGAATGTGTATTTAAAATTTCCCTAATCAATTCACTGGATTACCAACTGAATTGAATTTTGTTTCAACATTTTTTACTCAATTTTAGATTCTTTCATGAGGTTTTTTACATTTTAATTTTGTGGAGTTTTATGTGCAAAACTAATGCTTATTTAAAATACAACTTATTCTATAGTAGTCAAAATATTATAAAATATTCAGAGTGTAAATAACTATGATTGAATAAAACCCCTTACATTCTAGAAGTTAGCTGATTTGCAAAGAAATGATTTGTTGCATTGCTCAGGGAAAGACGAGCTCTGAGCACATCTACAGGGGGTTTAACTTCTTATTTAATTAGAATATGAGTTAGGTGCATGAATATGAATTATATGAGTGTATCTGGTAGCAGCTGTTTCCAATTTCCTAGCATTCAATTGCTACCATTGCCCATATAGCTTAAATAATGTCATAAGATCCTATGTAATTTTTATCCTGGCTTTTTCAGGTAAACTCTATGGAACAAAAATGAAATTGATCATGTCTCTTTAGCTTCTGGGAGAGAAGAACTTAGGAATGACAAAGAGAAGAGAGCATGAGTGTAGACTAACTAAAAGCATAATAAACATCAAGCAAATGTTTGATGGAATTAGCTAATGTACTTACCTGATTCCATTTATTTCCCTACCCTGGAAACATTCAAGGTCAGGTTGGATGGAGGTCTGAGCAGCCTGGTCTCATTGAAGGGTCTCATTGCAGGGGGTTGGGCAAGATGACCTTTAAAGGGTCCCTTCCAACCAAAACCATTTTGTGATTCATTCTATTAGAAAATATAGTGAATTCATCACTCATTTAATTGATCTTTTTATTTATTTGTAGTTATCAACCCTAAGTACCTTGCACTCTGACACACAAAGATTAAACTCATTTCCTACCTCCGTTCTGAAATGACAATAGCCTAGTATTGAAGCTTTCCCGTCTGTCTTGGATTGCACATCCAGTCATCCTCAGGAGAAACAGAGTTAATATAAACCATATGTAAAGACTTTGTATCTACAGTGTATCTAACTATACAACACTTTTTTAAGACCAAGCCAAAAGTTATGAAGAGCCTGACTCCTCTTTATTTCTGGTTTCCCACTGATTTTGAATCATCAGTTTTCAATGGCCAGCTTCAAGCTGAGCTTTGCTTAGATGTAACATTGCCCATGAACAGCTGGAGTGGGACTTATCTCACCTGATTTCTGATGTCTGGGGTCACCAGTGAGTTTTCTTAGAGTTAATGGAGAAAAACGGGTACATCTGTAGCGCTTTGGCTCATCTTGCCCTGCCTGCATTTACATTCCCTTGCTCTTAATGTGTTTTGTTCACGGAATAATAAATGTAAAACACAGCAGGGCAGATGCTGCATGTACCTTCCTTCAATGCAGAGATGAGTCATATGGCCCCAGCTACAGAGCCTTGGCTGCTGCCGCAAACTTTATTGTTTGGAGTCTTTTTGTCTGAGAGGTTGTCTGATCCCCCTCTCAAGGCAGGACAACAGCCTACAAGTGCCCTGAATCCTGCTTGCTGCTGGATGCTGTCCCACCAAACTAGCAGAGCTTCTGAGAGGCAAGGTATCTTAGGAGCCTCCTGAAAGTGCCTCTAGCTACCAAATGGTATGCACAGCACTTGAAGCCACCGATTTCTTTCCTTAATCATGATAAGGACAGGGCTTGTAACTCGGAGCATCAGGAGGCATTTTCATTATTCCTCGACTCTTTTCAGTTGTGCATTTCAATGTTAAGCTGTTACCATGCTGAAATGCAAAATACATAGCCAAGAGGTACCTTTAGCTATTGTAGCTGTTGGCTTGCTCCTAGGAGAGGCAGGACTGCATAATTTATCTGATGTTTCTTCTGAGTAAGAACATATTTTCAAAATCAAAACTCAAGATAGGTTTGTGGTAACAGTGTTGAGATTCCTGAGATAGTTTTGTGCTAGTGCCCTGGCTGTCGGTCGGATAAACTCTGCTAAAGTTGCCCTTGGCACCCTCTGGCTGGCTGGCAAGTGGGTATATTCCTGTCAATGGAGCGTTTTCCCAGTACCAGAGCTGAGCTGGAAAGTGAACTTGGGGGTGCAGCTCATCGGCCAAGCACCTGTGGAATGTGAAAGGAATCCAGACATTTAAATCCTGGGTAGCTCTCTGGAAAATCCTTGTCTTGCTGCTCTCAGGAGCTTCAGCATGTAACCCTGAGCAGCCAGCATCACCAATGGGCACGGGAACAGCTGGGACATGGCATGATCATGGGGCATTTCTCTTTGCAAATGTTTTGTCACAGAGCAGAGATGCTGTTCTAGGGTGCCACTATTTTCCTGGCAAATCTGTGGTGACGGCCACTGATTGTAGTAATAATGGGGAAAAAATAAAAAAGAAAGGATATGGTTGATTAAATCCTCTGCAAAAACAATCCTGGCCATTTTAGCAGACATGACAAGCCTAGCTGTGATCCCTCCTGTTGGTACCCCACAAAGGGGACAAAAGGTACACACATCTGTGAGCATTTGTCTCTCTAACCCTTTCTACAACTCACAGGGAACCCCCAAATAGCAGTTCACTCCCAGTATCTAGGAGTAGCAGAGTGAATCACTCGCTACAGGACCCTGTCTTAGATGTGGATATGGAAGGAGCCAACGCCTGACTTAGAATAGCCACATTTCAGTGGAAGAACTCACCCTCCCATGTACGTAAACATATTGCTCACATGGCTGAAGCATAGGGATTGTTGTGTTTATAAGTTCAGTACTCACCATACACCAAAGAAAGCAATTCTAGTTAAAGTATATGGAGCAAAAAAGGGATCTCTTTTCCCCATGTCACCACCTTTCTCCAGCACCACTACAAACACCACAAATAGCACTACATACAAGTAGCTCAAGTGCCCCCAAGATATCGCAGAATTACTCTCACCTTCAGCTAGAGTATTAAATCAGCAGCTGTGCCTCTGAAGTGAAGCTTAGCCATCACTCAGAAAGCTCATGATGGGTTGCTGGTGACTTCTAAATCAACAGCTTCTCTAAAGAAAGAGGGAACTTTCTGGAACAAGCAACAGCCTTGCAGCTGGTGCTCAGCCAGCACACAAACAGATGCTAATGACTTCCAACAGGGAGAAAGGTTAAACTCAAAAATCCCCCAGATTTCCTGGCCTAGATAAAACCAGTCTCATTATGGTTGAGAACGGTATCACCATTAACACCACAAAATAATTATCACTGTCATGATTAGTACTGGCAATGAGACATATCCATACAATCAGTTTATATTTCTTTGTATAAAATATGATTGTCAATGTGTGTGTTGCAGTAAATGCCTTATTTATTGAGCAGATTGCAATATGAGGTTAGAGAATGACTTCACCAGGTGGGAAAGCATTTTACCCTAACAAAGGTTAATGATTTGCTGGCAGTACAGCCAAGTCATTATCAGCAATATCCGTTTGCTACCAGGATAGGAAAGGATGGTCCCTGTCCACCAAAAAAGCCATCAGCATCCCTAGACAGCTGGAGGCAGACACCAGCCTTGGGCAGCAGTATGGAAAATGCTTCCCGAATAAATGAATACTGATAATCCTGAGAGTGAGAAGTGGCTTGAAGTTGAAGAGAAGCCCAGGGGACCCCAAGGAGGGGGAAATAAATGAACTGAGGTTTTCTGTCAGGAAAGAGTATTAAATACATGAATCTTAGGTAAGAAGTGGGTCCTTAGATACGGCTCATTAGGTGAAAGAAGTCCTTCTTGGAGCTGATCTGCTGATAAGCAAGTAAGTGCTTGTGCTTTTGTCTTCTTCCCCTGTCTCTAGGTCCTTTCAGGGTGCTGTTTGCATTTAGGCTCTGTAAATACGCACAAGTGTCTGCTATGTGTTAGACTGGTGTTAAGGATGACGAGAATGTGTCTGAGGCACCTGGCAAACAGCAAAGCTATTCGCTGTTGCATGGCTGTTGCAATCCTTAACCTTAAACACTGGTGCCCCAGCTGTGTGCTGAAATTCATTTCTGTGGGCATTAAGATGGAAAGAGGGCTTCCCCACACAAGTGCAGAGGCTGGAGGACTGGCTAATTTCCTTTCTCTACAACAATTTTACACACAACAATTCTGCATGTTGCCATGGTTTAGCTCATCACGTGTATGACAATATCTTTAAGGTGGACGTGAGTTCCTAAGTCTGTAAGAATGCCTCTAAATAAAAGAACTCTCATTTGTAGACATGAAGAGTACATACAGCTTGCATGGAAATACCTCTGAGATAATAATACAAGTGTTCATACTTGTACTGTGAGTTTGTGCATGCAGACAGGGTGATATTACACTGGCATCATGATCCCAGCTGGCCAAAACTTCAAATCAACCCTCTTTCGGGTGTTTTTTTCCCCCAATTTTCTCCTCTTTTGGGACACAAACAACACATATCAGATGAAGGTGTCCCACCTGATGTAACCCCTGCCACCCAGATAGTGGGTCTGGGGTTAACATTCCCCATAGAAGTGCTGTGATTGGCACTTACCAACTACTGCTTACCAACTGCTGCTGAGCAGCACCCACACAGCACCAAGGCTGTCTCTTCAACACCCCCCAAAGGCCAGTAGGCTGGGGGTGGGCAAGAGACTGGGAGGGGATTCAGCCAGGAGAGCTGACCCCATCTGACCAAAGGAATATTCCATACCATATGACACTGTGCTTAGCAAATAGAAAAGGAATAATTCTTGGTTGGAGGAATGATTCATTTTTGAGGCATTCAACTTCTAAAGCAGCCACTTTGCAAGAAGTGTCTGGACATTGCCTGCTGATGGGAAGTAGAATATATATCTCCTTTGATTTTGCTTTGATTCTGCACACAGCATTTTATTTTCTTTTCTTTTTTTTTGCTTTCATTTCACTTCGTTTATCTTGTCCCATGAGCTTTTACATCTTATTTTCTCCCTGTGCCTGCCTAGGAGGAATGAGAGAACAGCTGGGTTGGCACTTGGCATCCAGGCAAGTTCAGCTGACCACACCAGAATATATATCTCCTTTGATTTTGCTTTGATTCTGCACACAGCATTTTATTTTCTTTTCTTTTTTTTTGCTTTCATTTCACTTCGTTTATCTTGTCCCATGAGCTTTTACATCTTATTTTCTCCCTGTGCCTGCCTAGGAGGAATGAGAGAACAGCTGGGTTGGCACTTGGCATCCAGGCAAGTTCAGCTGACCACACCAGGTAC
>NW_008656408.1:21022-23838 GCF_000695815.1 Acanthisitta chloris | reverse complement strand
AAAGAGTGTGGTACTTGTCATGTTCCCAGATGAGTGACTGGGAACAGTCCTTGTTCAGAAGGGCAATTTACAGTTCTTAAAAAATTAAAGCAAACACATGGGGAGAGAGTACTTCTATCCTTAGTGGAGCAAGACTTTCTATATAGGATTGTATTACCCACTGATTTCTTCTCATGACATCACTATGAGTAGCCACTTGTGCTAAGAAAGCAGCCAGAGGAGTGATGTTAGTGGGGCCATCCCCCCTGCAGACCTCTTCTTGTGACTCCATGGGAATCCTCCAGCACCCACCTATGCCCATGTGTATTTGCCCTGATGAAAAATGTGAAGAACATAATGGGATCATTTCCAGGATACTCAGTTACACTGAAGAAACATAAATCTAATACTGTTATTTAGCACAGTGACCAGAAAATCCAAATTTGTAATTTTATTATGGGTGTTTTGAATTTGTTTAATTATTATTTTTGCTTTTTTTAATGCAGTGTCTTTACCTCAGATAATTTGTTATGTGATTAAGGGACCTGCTTAGAGACAAGAGAGATGAAAAATCTGCCAATCCAATACATTGGTGGTGTTGAATTAACTGAGTAATTTTGGCATCTTAGTGCCTCATGTCTTTTGTTTGTACAGAGATGGTATTTTCCCCTTTCTTCATTGGAGCAGCTTGCACAGAATGCAGCAAACATGTGTAATGACCTTTGATGATTTCAGCTGCTATAAAACTCAAAATATTAATGGACCCTCAAAATTGTGTCTCAATAGAATGAAGGATTTAGAAAAAAAAGCATTAAGAAGTGCATGTTCCACCCTCTAAGCTGTACTTTAAGTCTATATGAAAGACACTGTTAAGGCCCTGTTGGTCTTATTGGTGATTTTTCTTTTCACTCAGTGGGGTGGACTCCATATGCCTTGTACTCTTTTAACTACTATCCCGGGCTGGAGAACTTGCTGCTCTCTCCTCTTTGCCATAAATATGTAGCTGGAACTTGCTTGTGAGGTCCTTGGCTGCCTAGCAGGCCTTGGAAATAAGGAATGCAAAGGCAGGAGCGCAGCTTCCTTCTTGCTCTTATGTAGCCTTGCCTGTTTGGATTCCCACAGCACTGATGGTTACTGAGTTTTTGTCTAGTACAGCAGTCCTAACAAACACTGAAAGATGCCAGCTGCCTGCCTGTGTGTCTGCAGAGGTGAACCTCACCCATGTTTTGGTGCTTCCTCAGCTCCCTAGACCTTTCATAATTCATGGATGCCTATGGACAGTAAAACCCTAAACATAACAGCACTTTGGATAAGTGGTTTCAAATTCACATCTGCAAAAAGTCACTGGTAGCAGAAACACCAAGGAAATTCAGCTCTGATCTCAGTCCTCAAGTCTCTGGCTTGCTATGGTGAGATAAGTCATTTGAACACATACAGCCTCAGAGTAACTCAGTGGGTATGAGAATGCTTGCAGCTCCTGGGCACCTGTTGGTTTCAATGTCAGAACTAGAAAAGGCTTATTAAAAGACATGACGTAGTTGATTTATTTTAGTCGAGAGTTTTCAGACGGGCAATTTGATTTGCCTGTGGGTGACAGGTTATACTGGACAGTTCCTTATTCAGTCTCATTCTTCTAATGTTATAGATCACAACCTTATCTTGTTTGTTCCATAGCCCTCTTCCCAGTTCACCCTCCTGCACCACAACACAGTTCCTTTATTTTTAGATAATTAACCTTTTCTTTTGCCAGCAGTGGATGAAGTACAGGGCTTCATAATTGATGTGCTGTTGTCTCTGACTTCTCCCCACCCCCGTGGGGGCTTTCAATCATTGTTAGAGCTGGAGTCTCAGTTTGAATCCACGACACAGTGCTGCCTTATTATTTACCCTGAGTAGAAATGCAGCAGAAATCAATGAAATGAATGATCATTATTACCCAGAACTGACGGGAATTCAGATGCTGGATGATGCACCCAAATGAATTTTTAAAAAGGCAGAGGTGCACAGCAGCTGTGTAATACCAAGTAACACTCAAAAGCACAGCTCTCATTAGGAGGTGAACATCTAACTGGATTTTCAGTGCCTAGTTAGCAGAAAAATACAAGAGATTTTATTGACTAAAATTTTCTAGGCAGGCATACTCATTAAAACAGCATCTAAATATTGAAATAAAAGGCAGTGCCCAAGTCTGCAAGCAGAGCCAAGAAGTTAAGCAATGTCCTAGGGAAGTCCTGTCCTGCAAGCCTAATTTCAACAAGCAGGCTTTGGAAATCAGTTTATTGGATATTGGCTTAATACAGCTTTTATACTGGGGCAGAGCAGCTTTTTGTCTTCAGATCATTGAGGTGTTGCAGATTTATGAGAGCTGTAAGTAGTATGAGATTCATGAATGCCCATCCTCACTTCTTTGTACTCATGAACACTTGCAAAGTCAGCATGACCTGGGATTGCATCTGGTTTTTGTAGAAAAGAGGATTCTGTACTATATCAGGGTCTGACATTGCAGGAGTAATGTAACATGATGTGCAGCCATCATAAGATCTGCTGCTGACTGTGTTTCCTTAATTTGAATTAAGCTGCATTTGGCTTAGAAGAAAACAGTATGTGCAGGAGAGAGAAAGGGAAATCCTTTTCTTTCTTCAGCCACGGACAGGAAAATTCACAGGCTGTTTCCAGATTCCTTTTCAAACCCATTATCATTCCCAGTACTCTGGACACATACCTGACTTTACTGCAGCGGTCAGGACCTGTGTAGGCTCAGTTTACTGGAAAATGAAAGTGAGATTATGTCAGAGCAGACACTGATGCCCAAGAGACTTAGGTGCAGTCTTTGTTTC
>NW_008656408.1:17987-21007 GCF_000695815.1 Acanthisitta chloris | reverse complement strand
AGGGAAAAGAGAGAAGACAGTGTTCACTGGGCTGACTCCATAATGCAGCTGAACGCTCACCTCACCCCAGGCTCAAATGCTCTTTACTTGTTTGCCATGCCTTTGCAGACCACAGGTTTGCCAGCAGCAGTCCCAGATTGGAAAGCAAGCAACTACAATGATCTGTTCGCCATCACCTCCAGGTGTCTCCATCTTCATACCCCCTGCCCACAACAGCCCCATCTCAGTGACAACACATGGTGACAGGGGGCAACTGTGCAAATAGGAAGGGAGAGAGAGGCCCTCTCCTCAGCCTTGGTCTGCACAGCCTGTCTGGACTTTTATTGAGCCATCCAGAGGCATGCCTGCCCACACTGAGTAATTGCATTTTGTTGTGGCTCTTATAAAATAAATACATTGGAAACATATGTGTCTAGAAGGGCACATTAAACTCCTATGAGCATATTTTTTGCTCTGTTTTATTTTGATTTAACAGGCCAAAGGAGACATTTCAATGAGGAGCTGTGGCTCTCCTGTAGTTCTCTGTTTTCTTCAATACCCTGCCTATCAGGGTCAGAGCAAGCCATGGCCTGCTACAGGTTCAAAGGGAGTATTTTGCTCTGTCTAAGTCACCCCAAAGGGCAACCCAAGGTAGCATCCCCTCCCTCTAGGATATTTTCAAATGTCAAACTTTAATTTCCAGTCTACATTTTATTTACCATAGTAGTTCCTTTCTCTCTCTGTTTTGTGTTTGCCCCCTCCTCTTCCTCTTCACGCTGAACTAGGTAAAATCCTCTAGACCCTTCTTTATAAAAGAATGCCTCATCACCACACTCAGCTTCCTAATAAGAGGATAAGGGGATTCATCTCTAGAGGAGCATTTGGTGTCAGGGCAATACCTGATGAGTCAGTCTTTCTCAGAAGTGCTTTGTGAATATTCTATCAGCCAGAGTCACACTGTCATAACTACTCATAGGACAAGTTTCCCACATTGCCCAGGGCTCCTGGTTATCTACCTGAGTGGGTTATCTCTTTTTTATTGGCCA
This sequence comes from Acanthisitta chloris, assembly GCF_000695815.1. NCBI lineage: Eukaryota > Metazoa > Chordata > Aves > Passeriformes > Acanthisittidae > Acanthisitta > Acanthisitta chloris. The sequence continues at coordinate 19,982 of NW_008656408.1, read as the reverse complement.
TGACACTTAGTGCCTGATTCTGTATAAAGCACCCTGAGGTTTTGCAGGATCAGTCTCTGGGTTTATGGACAGGTCGCATTTTGCATGTGTTGGGTTCCTCTTTGTGCAGCCCTGTAGTCAGGAGCTGATTGAGGAAAGCGGTGCAATATGTGAGGTTTCTTTATCTTCCCAGTTCCTGATAAAGGATGAGGATTGAGCAGCCCGGTTCTCACAGTTTTCGGCTTTCATCAGCCTTTGTGCACAAAGCAGTGTTTAAAATGTTGCTTACACTCTCCCCTGGAAATAAGAGAAGTCTGTGTCTCCAACAGAAGGTATCAAGTATTTTGTTTACTCAGTGAAAGATAGCAATTGTGAACACTAGTCTGGGTTTAAAAGCCTTGGATTTTATTAGGGAAATTGCCTTCAGTTTAATGGGAAAGAAGGGGAGAGGTAGAGGGGGTGAGAGAAGCAAGAAGAAAATTTCAAACAAAAATGTTCCAAGATCTCTTATTCATGAGTTTAGCTTTTGCCTGTTGAGCTTAAACAACTTCCCAGTAACATTCCTTATTGAGTACTGTAAATGGAAAAAGCAAATAAACATTAGTCCATGGCCTGATGTGTTGTCAGTGATGCTGTTCATGATTGTTATTTTCCCTGTCAGTGAAAGGGAAAGTGCCAGCAGCACCACTACTTGCCAGCCTCATCAGACTCTGGGCTGCATCTCTGTGCAAAGCAGGCAAGAGAAAAATCTTTGCATTTGCTCCATGATGCCTAGACTGAGGACAGATGTGTGGGTTTATAAAATGGTTGCCAAAGGCAAGCCTTCTGCTATCACATCCTATGTTACCTTTCCTGAGCTGGTCAAGCTCTGTTTTGCAGAGTGGGGTTTTCTGGAGCCCACCAGTCTCATCTGAGGACCATCACAGCTGTAATAAGCAAGGACATAACTTTAATTCCCAGTCTACATTTTATTTACCATAGTAGTTCCTTTCTCTCTCTCTGTTTTGTGTTTGCCCCCTCCTCTTCCTCTTCACACTGAACTAGGTAAAATCCTCTAGACCCTTCTTTATAAAAGAATGCCTCACCACCACACTCAGCTTTCTAGCAGGACTCAGCAGACTCATTACTAAGTGCTTTACCTGCTTTCTTATAAATACTTGTACTTTTCATCTCCTGTCTGGGTATTTGTCCTAGCACTGACATTGCTTTCTCCATTGCTGTATCTTTGTTTGCCTTGCTTTCCTCTTGCAGTCTGCACAAAAATGATGTGTAGGAAAAACAATTCCAGTCTTGCCCTTTCAGCTCTGAGTTTAAATTTCTTATCAGAAACAGCATTTGAAGGCAAGTAAAATAAACCTTCTTAGGCAGAAAAGAAGACTTCTAGGAACATCCCAGACCTGTTTCAGTCTTCTCCAGACTCTTGACATAAAAATTTAGGCATGTGAATGTAGATGTCTTCATGAGCACAAAGTGACAAAGCTCCCTATATATTTATGGGAAGGCCAGAGCTTTATGCAGTTGCTTAAGTGTAGGCGTCTGATACTATTTATGTTGCCAGGGGTCATCCAAGACATCTTCACTAAGCTTGCAGATATGACATGGGACCTACAAGAGTGCCACACCTTTCTGGAAAATCACCTCAAACATAGGTGGGATCCTCAAGGACGTCTCAGTGACCCTGGATGCCTATGCTTCACTAACAGGATCAGAACAAAAGAGCGCAGAGCTATTCAGGTCACCTACATCTGTCTTCCAAATAGCTCTGCAGACTCCACTGAAAGTGGAGCCCAGTGTTAATGAGCAACAGGAGCTGTTGTGTTGGCAGTGCAGGAGCTCTGACACAAAGTTCCATGTATGTGTGCATGTTGAAGGCACACAAATAACTTGTGCCTGGGGATGAATGTGCTTAGCTTAGGTTGGAAGGCTTTGAGGGGACAGTTCAGAGGATCCATTAACTAAGCAAGGAATTTCTGCTCTTGAAATCAGATGCTTTCAGTGAGATGGTATTTCTATGGA
>NW_008656408.1:0-17963 GCF_000695815.1 Acanthisitta chloris | reverse complement strand
TTGTACGGGATCTTGGGTGATAAAACAGCTGGCCATGGCAAATGTTTGTGAAGTGATGGATTATGAGTCCTATTTTAGTTAAAAGGCAGAATAGACAAATGTAAGCTGCTAAGTAAGATTGTTTTTTATTATTTCTTTAAAAGGTGGAAGGACTGATGAATTGAAGGAGCTAAGTAGAAAAGACAGCAAATCTCGGGATTTGGATGTGTGTGTGCGACTTACAACCAACTACAGAAAATACCTCAAACTTCTATTCCAAGAAAGAAGAGAGAAAAACAAGCAGGGAAGGGCTGCTAACATAACTGCATGAATAATCCAGGGATAAAGAATTCTAGGAACAAATGGGAAACAGAAAAAGAAAAAAGGGGAAAATGAAAACTAGGAAATTTTCTTAAAAGTTATAGAGATAAAAGCAAGAATTTTCAAGCTCCAAGTGAATTTAAGACTTCAGAAATGGTGAGAAAAGGGTGAAACCTTCACTGGTTATATAAAAATGAAGAATTAAGGAAGCTGAGCATTATGGTGTGACCATTAAATATATTATAACTTTGTTTCCGAAACCTGAGCGAATGTGTTGCTTCTATTTTCAAGTGCTAGGGGATAAAGGCAGTGGTTAATGAAAATGAGATTATCTACATGGTGCTGAGACTCATGAAATGATGAACAGATAACCTTCATTACTGGGCTTTGAAAGAACTGGGAAACAACATCAGGTTTGGCAGCAAAGTTTTTTAAATACAGTTCTTGCTTTAGAGGTGATATTACAGAAATAGAGAACAGAAAAGTTCATATCTGTGTTCTAGAAATGTGAAATATGTGATGTGGAAAACCACAGCCTTGTTCATCTGATCTCTTGGATAACAAGTAAATGAGAGAAATGCATCATACCAGACTAGAGTAACCTTTCCTTGATAGGATAATTAATTTTCTGAGACAAAGAAAATTATGTAAATCAGGCTTACCTAAACTTAAGCAAAGCATTTGAAAGAGGACTATATAGACAGTTATTAGGTGAACTGGAGAAGTGGATTAGCAGAAGAAATGCTATAGAGAACTGGCCAAAGATAAGTCATAAATGGGACTAGTATTGAAAGTCAAGGCATTATTAGGATGGCACTCCCTCTGATGTGGCTGGTGATTTGAATGTTTCTTGCCAATGCAGAGAGAAATCAGAGCATCTGAATAAAATGAAATGTGATTCAGGGTTCTAATAACAAAAGCTTCTGCGGTCAGCAGAGAGCTTTTCTGAAGTGAATGACTGAAAGGCCAACTGACTAGAAGCCAACCTCAGTGAAGAAGTCATGAGAAAGACAAATGCAATCTTAAAAATGTCAGTATGCCCAACAAAAATATGAATGCAAGTATGCCATTGTAGAAGACATTGGTGAAATTAGTATCTAAAGTACAACTAGGACTTTTTTGTTTGATTGGAGTTCTTTTGGATTTTTTTCTTTTTCTTTTTAGCTTCATTACAGCAGGTGACCAGGAAGCATGCAGATTTGTTTGTTCAACCAACGGGGGTTTTGCTCACCTCAGTTTTCTTCATGTGTCTCAGATTGTCTCCTGTGCACACACATCCTAGTAAGTCCTACCAGCACTGCCTGGTGATGGCCTGCCACCTTTGTCCCATTTCTGCTTTCTACATGATTTTATGTCCCAGATACCAACCGTGACTTGACTGGGAAGTGGTAAATCATAACTATGGCCTGACACGCCATATCTGTAACTGCAATGAAAGTTATTTTAAAAGCGTCCCTGCCTCCCCTACGCACTGCATTACAGGGGAAGTGGAGATTACAGTGCATCTGAGGCATGCTAGTGGAAGTGGGCTGGGCTAGTTCCCACTCAGGCTTTTGCCCTTCTACTGTTCTCTTGCTCACTCATTGTACCCTGATAGAACACTGCAAGAAAAAAATATCCACCTTGGCTGGCTTTGCAGATTGTTTGACTTGATGATATGTGGTCATAAAACCATCCTGCTCACACTGTTCACACACTAATGTTTGCTACCAAAGTTTAGTGTGTAAATTTGTGTTAGCTGGTCCCAAATAACTTCACAGAAGAAAAAAGCTAAAGGATGTTTTCAGGCTTTAAACATCAAACTGAGACCCTTGAGATCGGACCAGAAATTGCTATGAAATCACTACAGATCAAGTTAATGTCTGGCACAATTTTTGGTGCAAAGATAAGTCACAGCATATTTATCTGCAGGATCTTCTGGTACGCCAGGATTCTTAAAACAAAAATTGTTAGAATAGAAGCCAAGAGCAAAACTCAGCAAAGTTTAGCTACAAGAAACACAGACCCCACCTGAGAAACAGAGGACAGTCTCTGATATGCAGTGATGAGCTCTCATTGCACTTGTAAGAAGAGGTAAAAAAGTAATTCTGGCTTGGTTCAGCTATGCGAAAATGTGCCTGGTGTTGATAGTCACAACTTCAGCATCAATTTTATAAGGGAGCAGACAATAAAAAGGCAATAAAAAATTACTCAAGGGCTGGGAAAAAATGCCTGCAAATGACAGGCATCAAAGGACTGGGAAGTGACTGTAGTAGAATATGCAATTACATAGAGTCACGCCTCTCTCTAGTTGCAACATGAGAAGGGAAAAGTTACTGAAGAGAAGTGCAGGTTCCTGACCCCAGTGCCAGGATAAATGGGTGAACTGGTCTATATGGTGCACAGGTGGTCCAACTATGTAATCTAATGGTTCCTCTTAATCCTAAATTCTGTGAATCTTTGAATCATAGATCAAAGACCTTTTCCCCATCCCTCAGCAGAAGGCAGAGCAAAGGTCCTCTGGAAGGCTTTCTGCTGGCTTCAGGGGCTGTAGGCTAAGGGCAAAACCTAGTGATGACATACTTCCCTTTAGAGAAGTATCAAATAAGAGTAGTGGCCTGAAATATATCTGTTTTTCTAGGGATGTGAAATTAAGATTGTGAAAGACAGGTCACGGCTGTCTTTCCAGCCAACAAAGACTTGGAAAACCTCACCCCACCTATGACAATCCTTACAGATCCTGGGTGGCATGCTGGCGCTCTGCTGACAAGACTGTGAGCATCTCTGAGGGAATTAGCTCTTCATGTTAATTTTCTGACAGACAGCTTAGGACCAGTCTCTTCTATATTTTTCCTTTGATCTGCAATTTTATATTTTTGCCAGGGCTTAACTTGCTGCATTGCCATATCCTCAGGTAAAACCGTGTGAGCTCTGTTGTGCTGCAAAGCTGGGGATACGTGCCTCTCCTCTCAACCCTTGCACAAAGCCTGAAGGTCAAAGCAGTTATGAGCTCCTCACTGGGACTGACTAGCTAATTATCAACTTCAATTTCATGCACTGTTTTTATCCATTTAGCTTCTAAAGAAAGACTTTGATGATGTATTTAACAGAAAAATTCCAGTTCATGCTCACCAGCTTTGCAAATCTCTTTTGCCTTGAGAGAAATGATGCTTCTTTTTTTCCAGGAGGCTGAAAGAGCTCTCTGTGCTGAGCTGTTACATTCAGTGTTAGGTGCTATAGCAGCAAGAGTAGATTGCATCTTCACCATCTGGGCCTTAAAAGGGCCAGGTTCTACCTATGTATGTGCTACAGAAAAAGATGAGGATGAGGAAAGACCCAGATGCAGATTTCTCTGTCCAGGCCCTACACTACAGTGGGACATGAAAGACAGGTGAAGTGGCATGGTCCCTGCTGTGGTCAGTGATGGGAGATGTCAATGGAGGTTGCCTTCTGGAGGTATCTCACTCTCAACAGCCATTGTGGTTTTAAATGACATGCCGAATTTAGGCATTAGAACTAGGTGTTAAACTTGGTAAATCATACAAGGACAAAACCAGTAGTTGGAGTCTAGTGCATCCCCTCCCCATAAATTACACCAGAATTTCAACACACTTGCTTCTTTGAAGTGTATCTTCTTAGGATCATGTATAGGACAGCACAGACTGTTTAATCCTAAATGCACAGATGTTTTAGCCCTGTTCCCTGGGTGCACCAAGGGGAGGGAATTCATTCCCTGCAGGACTCTGGTGGATGTGGCCAAAAAGATTATGGGTAACTTCTGTCTGGCAGTGATCACCATCCAGGCTTGTGACTCTCATTTTCCTCAATTATATCATCAAAATGATTATTTTTCCCCCATTCTGCCTGAAGACACATTTCAGTTCCAGACTGTCCCAGCTGAAACATCTCAGCTTGGATGTTTAACTCTGATACAGAGTATCTGAATGAACCCTTTCTTTCCCTTTATGTTTGCAAACATAATGCAGTCTCCTAAATACCATCATCCTCTACCTCCACAGCACTGCAGAAAGAGCCCTTGTTAACAGCATCATCAGCTGACAGTGGGAAAATCTCTGTGATTTCATAAAATATGAAGGGACAGAGAGTCTCCTGATGTTCTAAAGAGAAACTTCTTGGGTGCTAGTGCGTCCGGAGGCTGATGTGTCCAAATACTAGTATGGGATCACAAAATCACAGAATATTCAGAGTTAGAAGGGATCCTTGAGAATCATCTAGTCCTGGCCCTGCACAGGACATCCCCAATAACCACACCATGTGCCTGAGAGCTTTGTTCAAACACCTCTTGAACTCTGTCAGGCTTGGTGCTGTGACCACTTCCCTGGGGAGATGTTTCAGTGCCCAACCACTTCCCCCTCTGGGGGAAGAACCATTTTCTACTGTCCAAACAGAATATTCAGAGTTAGAAGGGATCCTTGAGAATCATCTAGTCCTGGCCCTGCACAGGACATCCCCAATAACCACACCATGTGCCTGAGAGCTTTGTTCAAACACCTCTTGAACTCTGTCAGGCTTGGTGCTGTGACCACTTCCCTGGGGAGATGTTTCAGTGCCCAACCACTTCCCCCTCTGGGGGAAGAACCATTTTCTACTGTCCAACCTAAACCTCCCCTGACGCAACTTCAGACCATTCCCTTGGATCCTGTGACTGGCTGTCATAAAGAAGAGGACAGTGCCTGCCCCTTCACTTCTTTTGTGAGGAAGCTGTGTACAGCAATGAGGTCTCCCCTCAGTCTCCTCTTCTCCATGCTGAACAGACCAAGTGACTTCAGCTGTTCCTCACATGGCTTCCCCTCAATGCTCTTCACCATCTTCCTTGCCCTCCTTTGCACACTCTCCAATAACTTAATATCTTTCTTATATTGTGGTGCCCAAAACTGCACACAATATTCAAGGTGAGGCTGGACCAACACAGAGTGGAAAGAGACAATCACCTCCCTCGACCAGCAGGCAATGCCTTGCCTGATGCACCCCAGGGCACGGTTGGCCCTCCTGGCTGCCAGGGCACAGTGACTCATATTCAACTTGACACTGACAAGGACCTCCAGGTCCCTTTCCATGGCACTACTTTCCAGCATCTCATTCCCCAGTCTGTACATACAGCCAGGGCTGCCCCATCCCAAGTGCAGAATCTGGTACTTCCCATTGTTAAATTTCATATGATTGGGGATTGCCCAGCACTTTAATTTGTCTAGCTCCCTCTGCAAGGCCTTCAAGGGAGTCAATAGCTCCTCATAGTTTTGTATCATCTGCAAATTTACTTAATAGTCCTTCAAGTCCTGCATACAAGTAATTTATGAAGATGTTGAAGAGCACTGGGCCTAAGATGGAGCCCTACAGAGCCAACTAGTGACTGGTGGCCAACCTGATGTAATCCCACTCACTACAACCCTTTGCATCTGACCCTTAAGCCAGTTGCCCATCCATTGCATAGTTGTTTGTCCAGTTTTATACTGGACGTTTTGTTCAGAAGGATCTAGTGAGAGATGGTATCGAAAGCTTTACTGAAATCTATAAAGATTGCATCAACTGGCTTCCCCTGATCAGCTAGGTGGGTTACGTTGTCATCAAAGGAAATAAGGTTTGACAAGCAGGACTTAACCCTCATGAAGCCATGCTGGCTGTGTCCAGTGACTGCGTTATCCTTCAGGTGTTTTTCAATACCTCCCAGGATAATATTTTCCATGATCTTATCAGGTACAGAAGTGAGACTAACAGACCTGTAGTTATCAGGATCATCCTTCCTTCCGTTTTTGAAAATCAGGACAACATTATCCAGCTTCCAGTCAAGCAGAACCACTCGAGTTTCCCAAGACCATAGGAAAATCATCAAGAGAAGCCTCACAATGACATCAGCCAACTCCTTAAGCATTCTAGGATGAATCACATCAAGCCCCATAGATTTGTATGGATCTAGCTGGAGCACCAGATCCCTTACAATCATCAGAGTCAACTGGGATGGGGCTAGGCTTGGAGGGGCTTGGAGCTGCATTGTGTCTGCACATATGGCACAATGATGTCTTCTCTCTGATGAGTGGTCTTTACAGGGGCTTCTTCCCAAGGAAACGTCAGAGATCATCAAGGTTTTCGCCCTTTTTTGTCCCTTGCTGCAGAAAAAAAAGGCAGCATAGAGAGCTCAGTACCGAGGCCTCTGTGCTTTCTTATTTTTCTAACTAAAACACCAGACTCTGGAGGCTTTAGTAAATCCTCCTATTTCAGCATCATTTCAAAGCAAAGTAAGAGTCCTAGGGCTTACCTATGACCTAACTGCTCAGAAGTGCAATTTTGTTTCCCTTAAAATTCAGACTAACCAGTTTGAAGCCTCCAGAAAATTTACTTAAGCCTTGTCAGGTTCCAAATTAATCACATTGAAAAAAGGTAAATATGCCCATCCTGGGATAGTACCCCCTGGTCACCCATGGAGCACTTTTCCCCTCCTGACTAACATAATTTCCAGTGTATACTACTGGGGAGTAAAGGATGAAGGAAAGGCAAAATGCAGTGAACTGCTCCTGAAAATGGCTGGAAAACTGCAGTCAATCTGTCACAGCCCACCTCCCACCCATATTCACAGCAAGGGTTAACAAAATCAGTCAATCACAGCACTCCTCTGGAGTGGAGTGCCTGTGTGCTGCTAGTCAGCAGCTGTGGCCTGTGAAGGAAAGGTTTGAAGCTTTAACTGCAACAAGAAAACCTCCCCTACAAAGAAAACACAGAATAAAAATGGTGAGAGCTTACACTCTGACACCAGTGACTTTAATCCGTGTCTCAATAAGGCAGGCAGATTGTCTGGCCAGCATGCTATTTAGAGGTGATATCACATATTGATTTATTTCCAAGAAATCTTAATTACATTGTCCAAAGTCTTGTAAAAGAAAGAAGGTCTTGGAGTTATCAGCAATCCAACACCAGGCAGTAGATAACAAAATCCATCAGTGATTCTGAACTGTTTTAATACACTTCTTGATGTGTTTCTCAGAAACAAGAAAAAGCAACTCTGAAGACAATCATCACCAGATATGCTCTTTTAATCTAACTAATCAGTGCGGCATGCTGGCAGCAACTTGTTCCATTAACTCCTCATATCGTTGAGGCTTATGCTTCACTTGTCTGAACAGATGAGCAGATAACCTCTACTTCCAGAGCATCCTTTGGATTTTTTTGGTGTTTTGAATCAGTGATGCAAATTGAATTTTGCTGAAACAGGCATAGGCTCCATTACTAAAGGAGCACTTTCTATTTGGATTCACAAGGCTGCATTGTGTTACCGCCTGATGTAAGGTGCAGAAATGCCCAGTTTATCAGAATATTAAACGCAAAAGCCTGTTGTGGTTTCTCTCTAGCCTACAGAATGTACATTTGCAGGTCTGCAGCTGAACTCCCTTCATCAAACACCTCATTACCTTGGCAAAGTTAAGGGAAATAGCAACTTAAATACTTCAGGAATATACTGGTTATACATTAACCCATGAGCCTGTAGCTGTAGGAATCTGACAAGCACCACAGTATATCTTTTGTTTGATAGAAAATCAAAGCAGAAAAAAATATTCCTGTTGTGTTTGGGATGTTGCTCCTGACAGAAATGAGTGTGAGGGAGGAGGAATGGTGTTGGTAAGGAATTCAGCCTATTTCTGTCCTGGGGTACCCGAGAGCATTTCTCAGGTGTGTGCTCCCACTCTGTGTTGAAATGAGACACAGGCATGTGCCACCCACTCCCTCCAGGGTCTGGTGTCCCCAGTGGGTGTAAGGGCTGAACAAAAGCTCTGACATAGTCTGAAAAGTCTCTCATTGGCACTTTCAAGGGAATACGATCCCACAGTATCCCCCATGCTATTCCACTGGCCAATTTAAACAGAGACCAAAATCAAGTTTTTCTTTCTGCTTAGGTAAATCAAGTTTTTCTTTCAGTTTAAATAAAATCTTTATGAGTGACCTTATAGAGTTGCTTGTTTCTTCAGAGATGGTCTATATTATATAAATCAGTAAGGGTAATTTTTATAGACTTAGCAGATATGTTTGAAGTGGAAAAAACATTGGAAATTACAGATACTCCAATAGAAGGAAGCACCTAAGTACATAGGAGCAATCCTCAGCATCTTGCAAAACTAACATGCCATCCCTTGTGAGACTGTCCATTTGCAGTGGAATTGCCAAAGGAGAGAGAACTGAATTGCAAAATATCTCTCTGCAGTGGGGATGATGCATAAGCCCCTAAGCACAGGGTGACTAGGAACAGGATACAGGTCTATTGAGGCTTCAGAACTCATATTTTGTCTGTAAAACCCTCTGCCTCAGAGGAATTATTATACAGAAATTCTGCACCTCTCAAACCAGAAAAGGCCCCCAAATTCATCTGGAAAGCTTTCGTCATTGTTAACATTTTTGCTGTGACAAACAGGGAATGGCTGCCAGCAATCAGCTGAGCAGCTGTCCCACTGGATGAAAAAGCTGGATAGCATTGCAAAGTCTGATTCTGTGGCTCATATGCTGTAAAGCTCTGCTGTGTTCAGGACTGATATACCTGCCACAAAGCATAGGAAATAACAGTGTAGTGGGCTGCTGTGTGCAAACCCTGAGCTGTTATGCAAGACTTACTCTTCCAGGGAACTGTAAACTCCAGTGAACTGTGTATCTTCTCTGTCTGTTGTTGTTTATGTGCCTATTGATTTATCTATTCATCCATCCACCCAAAAGTAACTCACAGCTAGACACTTCCCAAATATGGTACAAGTGTTTCCATGTTCCTATTTCCATTCTCCCAGGAATTATTATTCTGGCAGTTCAAAAAACTCTGTTAGTATCTATAAAGTAAAAGAACTTAATTGTACAGAACAGGCAGTTTTTTACTGGTGTCACTCTGCCTACTGGTTATGAAGATGGCCAAAAATTACCAGCAACTTACTTTTGGGGTAAGAATTGTAGCAGAAACTGTGGGGCTTTATTACACTGGAGCAAAATTCACTGAATTTTCAGAGTGTGTCTTCATTTGGTTGTATTTCTAATCATTCATGTAACCAAAGGAGAGAGCTACTGCAGCAAACCATATGGGGCTATAAACAAACAGGAAGGAAAGGGTCTTCTTGTTACAGAAATGATGGGAGTAGGTATAGTTCAAACCCTTTGTTGCTTATGGTCTGCCCTACAGCAGACTCTATAGTGATGCAACGAGCTGAGGGGATCCTCAAAGATACCTGAATCTCACTTTAAATCCCTTTGAGGTTTCTTCCCAGTGCAGAAACATTTGAATATCAAGTCCTGTCTGCATCAGTGAGCTTTGAAAAACTGACCTTGAGGGTCCTTGGCCCAGTTTGGTAGACACATGTAACTCTCACTGAAACGGGACTAAGCAGGAATTAGTGAGGTAATGAAGTGAACCTCTGGTTTCAGTTCCTTATTTTCACTGTCTAACTTAGAAAGGTATGGGGACATAAAATTGGGGCACTCAACTGCAAATTATTATATGAGATCAGCATTGAAGGCCAAAACTAAGGCAGGCAGATCGAATGGTGCATCACTCAAAGAAAGTGGGGAATAAAATGTTCTTGATCTCTGAAGATATTATATGCTCATACACTTGCATAAAAGTGCCTTAAAGGGGTTGCAATTATTTTAATGATGTCCTTAAACTGGGTCAGGGCAGGTGCAAGTTGCAAGTTGTAAATTGTATTTCTGCAAGTACTTCAGACCTTTAAAACAATACATCTCTGGAATCTGTGATTATCCCGAGAACTTTAACTCAGTTGGCACCCTGGCAGATCAGGGAGCCCATGCAAAGACACAGTCTTTTTTTTGTGTGTGTTTGATGGCTGAAGATATATTTGATCCTTTGCCAGGTTTAATCTGTGTATGTGATTTTCCTCAACACCAGTTTGCACATTTGACTAAGTCTGCACTGACTCCTTTCTCGTACTTGATGTGATTTCCATTTGTACCTATTCTGGACAGAGGTACAAGATTCCCCAAGCAGCAGCACAGCTTTTCCTCACTCGTCCGGTCTAAGTGCAAACGATTGTATGAAATTAAAAGTCAGAAGAGTTAGGCCATATATCAGATTTTGTTCCCAGTCTTAAGGCTCTGAAAAAAGATTAAAACTATGTTTTCTGAAACCATGACTCTTATCTCAATTGCCCAAGATTAATTTCTATGTTCCCTTCCTTCCTTCCTTCCCTACAGCCTTTTGGGCTCAACTGCCTGAAATATTTCTTATCTCTCTTCATAAAATGGACCATATCTCTGTCCCGCCTCCGCTTTCTCACAAGCATTTGCACAGCCATTCCTCTCCACAGCAGGAAGCCCCAGAGAGATCTGCTCTTACGATGACTGGCAGAAGAATCAAGTTGTTTAATTTCTGGTTTTAATTCACTGCTGACCCCACTTTGACAATCTTTTGAGGTTCCTCCTGAATAGTTCTCTGAGACAACGACCCACACACTATGAGGGGAAGCCCTGAGACACTGACCAGCCTGTCCACAAGGAAACGATCACCTCACCAATTGTCTGCAATCATGCTCTATCATTAACCAAAAATGCACATGCAGATCATTGCACACAGATGTGCAGGCATTGGCACAGCTGCCTAAAATGTGCCTTTTGCAAAGGCAATAGTGGCAGGCCTGAGAGAAATGTTGTCTGACACCTTGATCTTGTCAAATCTTTACAAACTATGAGAGCTGCCTCCATTGCACTCCTGGGAGAGCCACAAGATGGAAAGACATACAGACCTTCTCTTAAGTCGGCTACATGTGGATTTTATTGCAATACAAAAATTTGGGAGTACTGGGTGTTACAGCATGCATGCAAGGAAGTCCACTTATAAACACTCATAATGCCCCTGCGTCCAAAGCAGACAGGAACATGCACACTGAAACCACTTAGGCTGTGGAAAGGAAAGGAAGGTAAACAAACAGCCTCAGGGCTTGCTTTCATACAGTTTAGAAGCAGATTTCCTGTGTGATAAAGAAAATTGCTGTGGAGTTTACGGTTTGATTCTGACCTCCCCATACCTCCGGGTTCTCAGGAACTTCAGTGGTGATTTGAAGAAGGGACCAGCCATTACCCAGGTGCCCAAATTTGCATTATGATAGTTCATGCATTTGGCACAGAGACATTCTTCAATCGTCTCTTCTGCTGATGATATAAAGTCAGAAGTGGAAAGGCACAAAATCAGCTAAGTGGTTTCCTTCATTTGAGGATGACCTGTGATTTCCACTCCTGTGAGAAAACACACCATTGCGTAGGTCGGAGAAATGAGGTTATACCATGTCATTTGCTAAAATCCTTGTAAACTCCTGTTAAGATTTGGAACTGAGAAGCCAATTTAAATTAATTTCATTTCACCCATTGCTGATTTTATTTATGCTGAAATACTTTCAAATAATAATTAACCAGTGTGCAAGCAATAGATGTGCAGATGGCAGGTAGGTAGGTAGAAGGATAATTTATGACCCAAAGCCAGCTATAAGCCAGCTTTGCCAGTTATAAATGATAGTCTGAGTGTTTCAGACCTTTGACACTTTAAACCCTAGTTAACATATATGATGATTTAGCCCATAAAGCAATTCCACCCTGAGACAATGCATTTCTTTGATTAAAGGGCTTCTTAAGGGAATATTTAATGTATCATATAACAGTAAAATTGTTTTACCTAGCAAATAATTCCAGATATCCAAAACTGCATCAAACCAAGGCTGTATTGGCAATTCTATGTCTGCTTCATAGAAATCATATTTCTCCTTTTTAAACTAGACTTTTAAAAAGTAAAAATAAAATATTGGAAATGTGCATAAAATAAAAATATTCAGGCCTTTCTTGGGAAAAAAAAAGACCATATAGGTAGCTGGACATATTTTCAGGTATTGTGGATGCATGCCATGTTTTCATGGCATGCAGGACATACAGAACTGGAAGGGATCTCAAGAGACTTTCTGGGCTGTGTGTTCCTAGGCCATGGGGCATTTCTCACTGAGGATATATAAAATAATGTCTAGGATGTTCATGAAGACAGCTTGAGATTTCTTGACATAAACCTATCCATGCAGACAGTTGCAAAACACCTGGTAGATAATGCTGAAAAAATGGGCAACATTAGGTACCAGGAGTGTAAGAGAGTGATGAGAAACCAGAAAGCATGGCACTAGGATCTTAATTTGGCTTGGGTGGGGATATGTGAAAAGAGGAGGATAAAAGGCCAGAGGCAGCTACCTTGCTAATGACACTATTGTGAGACCAGACTTAGGAGAGATTTTTCTAAGAACTAGTCTCTAACCAGCACTTTGAAAAACCAGCAAAGGTGACTGCTGTATTACTTTAGCCTTTTTCTTTCCAGTGCATTTTCTGCTGATGCCTTATTTATTAGGGCTTGATGTAGTAAAGTATGATGCAGGGGATTCAAACAGTCTTCTCTACCCGCACCTCCTGGATTGCATTAATTTCCTGGCTGTGCTCCTGAATCTATGAGCCACTGAATGCAGCTGGTTTGGTATATGTACAGTGACAGAAATAAAGGTCTCCTGTCCAGCCCATGTCATGGTTCTCTCCTGCTTGCCCTCATCTTTACCCCAGGTTCTGTGGTCTCTGCTCCCATCCTGCCACTGGATTTAATGCCTGTATTTCTCAGGGCTGGAAAACTGGCTCAGGTCAGTGTGTTCCCCAGAGGTTCCTCAATTTACATCTGTACATAGTGATATTTACATGCATGAAACAGAATCTCTGTGCAGTGGCTCTGCTTGTGGAGCAGGTACCAGACAAAGTGACAAACTCCATGAAATCTGTGTCATGGGTATGCAACAGCTGCAGCAAGCCCAGGCCTGAGTAGGTGCTTCAGGGAACTCCTGGCTTGTTACCTTTGGTCTCAGAAAGCTGTGAGACATATGTTCACGGTGAGGGACAGGAACAACCACAGCAAGAAGTCAAGCTGGTCAGTCAAACCAGCTACAAATGTTCTCTAACTACTCTCTCATCCTTATTCTATTCTTCCTGCATTTACAAGCTTGTAATTTCCTTTTCTGTTATTTTAGTAGCCATCTATGTCTACATTTTGTTTAAGCACCTAACAGTGCCTTTTTCTTCCTTTAAAGAAAACTGGATTGCCTAACTGAGGGGTTTCCCTGAATTTATGTTCTTTCAGTGACTTTTAAGTCTCAGTCCCACTTCCTCCTTTGTAGTCCCTTTTCATTTTCCAACACTGAGGTTTTCAGTCATTTCTAATTTTTTCCCCTCTTAACATTTTGTGTTTCACTTATGCATACTGAACTGGAGTCTGCTGGCAGTCCAGCCACATTTCTTAACTACTTTTTACAGACTGTAGTATTAATTTATGAGCCATAAGCTGAAAGCTGCTGCACTACCATCTTCTCTCTGTTTTACTAATAGCAAAATTTGACTCATTTGCACCTGAGATTGTGTGTGTAACAAAACACCATGAGAGCAGACCTTGGCTGAAAATGCCTGGGAAAGCCAGTAATCATATGGAACATGCTGTTCCATATGGAAAAGACTGTTCCTGATCAGCTCTGGTGCTGTGAAGGTGTTACCCAATTTATGCTGTGCATTCGTTAATTTATTCAGACCCATCCATTTTCAAAAATACCCACTCACAGAAATCCAGGGATGGGAATGCAGAGGTCAGTTCTGGTGCTCCTTGGGATGGAGAGAGGTCTGTGGCAACACTCTCCATGAGTCAACCTGCTGTAAATGATGGCCAGGCTCTTGCCTTGTCCTTCCCATGACACAGCAATCTCAGAGGCAGAAAAGCCAGCATCATTTACAAGCCTGTGTTTGCTGTGTCCATCCTCAAGTAGCTGCCGGAGATGGGACTGCAGAGCTCAGCAGCTGCCTGTTCTTCCCTGCCAAGTGGAAATGGATTCAATTGCTTTCATGCAGGCAGGCTTTACCTTGGCTATGCCCCTTTAAATCAAAGCATTTGCAATTCAGTAAGAGCGAAGTATTAGTACAATGAAAGCCAGGAGTTCCTTTCAATATGGAAATGTTTCCCCAAGTGACTCAAATTAAATTTCATAAGAAGAAATCCATAGTTCCATGAAATTTATAGATTCATTATAAAAAAAGAAGTATACTGCAGGTTACTTGATTTATTGTTGATTCTTTGGGCAGCACTCAGCAGAGTACAGGAGGAATGTGATTTGGAAATACACTGGAGGGGATTCAGCAGTATGCTGGCAGCATCAAGTTTCATCCAATTTGAGGGGATTTTCACTCTGCTTGGATACTGTAACTAACTGGGTTTACTATTGAATTACATTTTGCTGGATCTCCTGTAAATCTGAGAACTAATGAAAATAAATGCAAATATAGTGACTTTTGCCTCATTTGTGCTCTCATTAAGCCTTCAGCTATTCTGACATAATTTGTTATAATTTGTTTCTCTTTTACCATCTCTGTTTTTATGGGTTGTATATGGAGACCAAAGCTTCTATACTGTGGAAGGACACAGAGAGAAATAGTCCATTGGGGAGTAATCCAAAAAATGCTGTTAGTTGGATTTCAAATGAAGCCTTTTGTCTGCAACTAGTTACTGGGTCTGTGCATGCACCTATGTAGGTGAAGCTGGCCTTAGGTGTCAGGGCTAAAGAAAGGGTGTGGGAGTTTTGAGTGCATCCAGGTCTTTGGTCGAGACATTGCATTTGAAACCAGGGCACCCCACCTCAGAGTTACAATAGGTTTGCATGTCTTGTATGCTAGGCACAGCACTGGATGCTGGTACCAGAAAGTTACATAACAGGTGTTGCTGTCTCATACAGCATAAACTGGCATTAAACAAGTGGGAGCCTGGGTGACTCTTCTTGCCCACTGTGGTGGATGCATTCAGGAAAAATAATTTTTAAAACAAACAAACAAACAAACAACAGCAACGAACATTTCTCATTCATGGAAGGTACCAGGAGGAGAGAGCCAAAGGAGTCTGATCCTAGTGATTGCACACAGCTGGGTTTGCTTAATGTAGCGTGCAAAAAGGTTGCAAAAACAAACCATAAAGCCTGTGGGCAGAGGTACTGGTAAGCAGACACTTGAAAAGGCTGGGTGCTTGTTAATGTTTAACAAGCAAGTCCTCATCTGACTCAGTGGCACTGAGCTTTATTTATCTAATCCTTAAATGCTCCAAGGGAAAAGAACCTCTCTCCATTAGCCTATGACAAATAAGTAAAGAGGAGGACCTGGAAGAATCTTGCTGAAGTTTCTGTTAATACTAGCAGCCTGTTTTACACATCCTTCTCTTTATGAGATGAAGCAATATTTTAAACTGGTTTAAGCAAACCTTCTTCCCTCAAACGTGATGGTGAAAGAGGTAATATTTGTCTATCCTGGGATTTGCAACTGGATTGAGAACAGTCTTGAAATTACCATTTCTGCCAGACTCATCTATGGTGGAACTTGGGAACAAGTGAGGAGGCACTGTTTTGAGCCAGAGTTAGTTTAGTTCTAGACAGGGACTCATAATTCAAATCTAAGGCCAAACCATGTCTTAATGGAATATTGCTGTGGGAAATTTGTAGCTTTTCTACCTGCTCTTCAGTAATCAAACTTCTATTCTGTAGGAAATATAGGCTTATCCCTTCTTCTGAAAATAATTTTTGTGGAATTCTGTAGGTTCGTTCTCCCAGTTTAGGAATCAAAGCAAAGGTACTCTCCATGTGGGATGACACCAAAATCCTGACTGACCAGAGTTTCTTTCAAACCGAGCTAGGCAACAAGTCTCAACCAAATCTACTGGAGTAAGATCCAGAGTGTCATATTCAGGACCCAGATTTTAGAGCTTATTTGAAGTCTTGCTTTCATTGCCCAGCTCAAGCAGAGTGAGTGTCACAGCTATTCATAGCTCTGTTTCATAAAACCCATGTCCAAAGTGGGACCACAAATGGTTTTGCTTGGAAGCAGTCTGTGATGCAGGACATGTTCTCCTGTGAAGCAGGTTGGAGCAGTATTGCCCCTGTCAGAGGGAGAATCCTCCATTCCTGATATCCGCTTTAACAGGGTTTATAAGAGCTGTTGCACTTAATGAAGCTGAAAGTGCTATTTTTAGTCTATGGCACTAGTAATTCTGCTAGGTTTCTTTAATACAGAACAGTCATTTCCTTTAGAATTCCATGCATGGTTTTACAATCTCACTGCCCATCCAGATTTCATCTAACTGTTCTGGGTTTTTCCTTTGGATTCTGACTTTCATCTTTTTTGGTTGCTGTGGTGATAGCAATACAAACACCTCCAAAGGATGAGCTACTTCCCTTGGAAGAAGAACGTCTTACTGTATGCACCAGGACTGCAGAAATGTATAATGCAGTTTTGACCACATGGTAAGCTACTTTGGTGGGTCATAAAGCAGAAATCACCATCTGGGGCCAAGGTCATGTCAGTTCCATTGAGGGAACATTTTATTGCTTTCTCTTCCATTCTAAAGACCACATTTTGTTTCTCACTCAGGCCAAATCAGGGGCATAATTTATGAGGAGGATTTTGCAATCTAAATAGCTATTTATAGGTTAAGTAGAATACTTACTGCCAAAAGAAGTTTCTCCACAAATTCAGATACAAATCTTGATTATGTGCTTTAAGAAACATGTTCCAGCCCTTCATCCTCCTGTGCATGATGTTTTCCACATAGGAGGCTGAACAAAACATCTCAGCCTTTCCACAGAGGTCTGATAGTTATTAGCACATGCCACAAATGAAATTCCACATCTGATGAAATTGGGGAAGACTGTGCAAATAACTTGATCAAAGTGTGCATGGAGATTAGTTCCAGAGCCTGGAGAGGGCCCCTGCATGGACCACTTGGACCACGTATGTGGTCCCGTGCTCAGACTGCCTTGACAGCAAACATGTCATACAAAGTGTTGGTCTCCAAAGCAGCTTTAACATGCTGAGTAAAGTCTTGCAATGTTCCTGCTTGGGAATAGCATCTCTGTACTGGATGCTATGTAGCGACTTTCCCACCACTGCGTCTTTGCAGGGTTAAAAATTCTCAAACTGTGCTTGGAGGTGGGCAGCTTCTGAGCTTCTGCATGACTTTCCTGCGGGAGGGAATTGGAGTGCAGTTGGACCTGGAAAAAAAATAAATATTTATTGCAAATACATATTCAGGTTGAAGTCAGGAGACAAATCTTTGGAACATGAAGAGGGGCAGTCTCATCCATTGTAATCTAGACACACACTCAGGATGATATCCCTTCTCTTTTTCAGCATGCAAAGTGTTAAAGCAATATGCTTTCGAATGCCCCTAGCTGCAGTCTCACCTCCTCCTACTCTAGGTCCCTGCCCTATATTCTGGAACTGTAACTGGTGATGAAGACTCAGAAGGAAAACAGAAAGTGCAATATTATTCTCATTTGGAAAGCACAAGAATGAATGTTGTTCCCTTAGGGAATCACTCGAGTGACACAATGGAAAAAAGCCTTGAGGGCATGTCTTCCTCCACCCTCTGCCTCCACCCCCAGTGCAAAGGCCCCTGGGCTTCCAATGGAATTAAGTCTACATTTTGTGTTGCACAAGCAGTACATGTCTTGAAGAGATCTTAGCCATGAATATGTCCCAAATCAGCTGGTGCTGTTCAGTAGTAGGAAATTAAGATCACCACATTTTGCAGCAAATATTCTTTATCTGGTTTTGCAGTTCTGAGATTTATTATTTTATAATAAATTAAATAATTTTAT
>NW_008656407.1:9867-11067 GCF_000695815.1 Acanthisitta chloris | reverse complement strand
GCAGCACTCCAGTCATGTGAGTTATCCCACCACATTTCTGTGATGGTGACTATGTCAGAGCTTTCCTGCTGCACAATGGCCTCCAGCTCCTCGTGTTTGTTCCCCATACTGCGTGTGTTAGTGTACATGCACTTCAGCTGGGATGATGATTTAGCTCCCAATGCTGGCTTCCCACCCTGAGGCTCATCTCTAGGAAGGCTGGTTTCAAGCCCTTACCCCTTTGAACCTAGTTTCAAGCCCTCTTGATCAGCCCTGCCAACTTATGGGCTAGAATTCTTTTGCCCTGGCTAGAGTGATGAAGCCCATCTGACTATAGCTGGCATGGTAACATAGAATATGTCCTATGGTCGAATAAGCCGAAATTCTGCCAGTAGCACCAATCCTTTAGCCACCTATTGATAAGGTGGGTTTTCCTACTCCTCTCCTCATCTCCCTGCTACTACAGTGTTGGGATCCATGCGAGGAATGGACTACAGCACACCAATGTGATGCTCTGATAGTCATTTTATCACGGTTCGTGTACATTATTTATAAAACAAAATCTTCTGTACATGCAGCCATGCACTGATCATGCAATTTCTGATTGGTTGCCTTGCTTTGCCCATGCAAACAATTCTTACTTGTGATAGGCTACAATCTCAAGCATAAGCCAAATGCAGGCTAAGCCACATCCCAGTGGGAAGTGATAGCAAGGATTGCATAGTATAAACAAGAAGCTTCACTAATGGCATTATTTTAGCTTAGTTAGCAGAACAACGTATCTTATCTATAAGACAGTAAAACTAACCAGACTCAAACCTTGGCAATAGGAAAAAAACCAAGACCATATAAGGTGTGGAATGAAGAAATAGAATGCTTGAAGACAGAAGCATGGTCAGCAAGACCAGCATTCTTTAAATTACAGATGGCCTTCTCTGTGTCCGAGCCTTGTTTTATAATTGCTCAATAATTCTTTTAACTACACAAGCATTCCTTTAACTATTGCTCAAGCTATAACTCCTCAGCTATCCAGGCTCCAACACCACAGGAACTGAGATGAACAACACCTGTGCTCCTGTCCCATTAACTAGTCTGCACAGTTCATTGAAATCCTTTTTAATTACCCTAATGCCTCTTTCATTAATATCATCACTGCCAGCCCGGACTACTAACAGTGGGTAGTAATCAGAGGGCTGAAACAGCTCACGGAGTTTCCTGCTG
>NW_008656407.1:510-9834 GCF_000695815.1 Acanthisitta chloris | reverse complement strand
TTCCCTGTGGGATGGGTCCAGTCGGCACATAGGGCCCTGAGTTTCCTTCAGAAGGGAGTAGCCTAATACAATTACCTTTCTTTTTTCCCTTTGTAGCTGTGGGAGTAATGAGTTTAGAAGATAGGGTGCAAGCTGGAGATCCTCCAGATGGATCTTCCTTTTGACTGTCCTCTGCATCTGTCCTCTGATGATCTGCAGAAACTCCCTGGGCTGTGTGTGCTGATCCATGTTGTCCCTCCCACAAATATCAGCATGGTTGAAGTCTACCAGGACAACCAGGGTCTGTAACCGTGAGGCTATCCCAGCTGCTCACAGAAAGCCTCAACTTCCCCCTCCTGATCAACTGGCCTGTGGTAAACACCCACAACAGTGTCACCCATATTAGCCTGTTCCTTAATCCTTACCCATAAGATCTCAAGTTGTTCATCTGCCTTTGGGCAGAGCTCAATGCCTTCCAGTTTATCTCTCACATAAAGAGCAACTCCACCACCTCATGTCTCTGAACTGCCCTTTCAAAAAGTACAGAGCCATCCATGAGAACATTCCACTCATGAGCTATCCCACCACATCTTTGCCATTTCATAAGATCATAGCACTGCAACCACACACAGATTTCTGTTTATTCCCCTTGCTCTGTGCATTTGTGTCACTTCAGAGAGCTGATCAAGAACACAGGTTCCCTTGAAGGGGTGCAAAAGGATTCATCACTCTGCATTGCTGGTGCAGGTACTCCTTGTTGGCCTTGCTCATGGACATCTAAAGTCATTAAAGCATCATATAGAGAGCTGGTCTGGATGTTGGATGGTGGAATTGGAATCCTGCTTTTGTGGGTAACCAGGGTCAAAGGGGTCTCCTGCTCAGTGGCATCCATTGTAGACAAATGGTTCTGAAGTCATATATCCATCTCTACTTCAGCTGCCCTAATGCTGTTAATACTGTCTAATACTGTCTCTTGTAACTTTGGTCATTTGCCACAGCAGATCATCCACCTGTGCACACTTTGTGTACATAGCAGCCTATTCTCCAGCAGAAGTATCTGGGAATCCATTGCAAGCTACCACCTATCCTGACATTTCCTTCCTTACCAGTTCCATCTGGGTGAAAGCATCAGACTTCTCAAGGGCTGTTTCAGTAGAGACTAGTTATGGCTCTGAGGCGAGTGCCCACCATTATGGCAGAACCCTAGAGCTCCTACCTGAGCTATGGACCTACTTGCAAATTGGAGCACTCTCCCAACAGGCCCTGCCCATCAGAAACTACCATGCCACATCCTTCTGAGGCACCATGTCCTGGTTGCCCACTGTGGTTGCCATGTTCCTGGTCACTTGTGCTCCCAAGAGCTGTTTCAAGCTTCTGCACTGCTTCTGGCAATGCCCCTGTGCTGGTTTGGGCTGGAGTAGAGCTGACTTTCTTCACAGTGTCTGCTCTGGGGCTATGTTTTGGATTTGTGCTGAGCAAGGAGTTGACAGTGCAGAGATGTTTTTGTTATCATTGAGTTTGCACAGCGCCAAGACTCTGCTGGTTTTCATTCTGCCACACTAGCAAGGAACTTGAGTGTGCATGGGAGAATGGGAGGAGACACAGCTGGGACAGGAGACCCAAACTGGCTAAAGGGATATCCCAGACCACAGGACATAATGTTCAGTACATAAAGTGGGAGGAAGAAGGAGTGAATGGGGGGCGTTTGGAGTGATGCCACTTGTCTTCCCAAGTCACTGTTACATGGATGGGGCCCTGCTCTCCTGGAGGTGCTGAATACCTCCTGCCTGTGGGAAGCAGCCGAAGAATTGTTTTGCTTTGCTTGTGTGTGGCTTTTGCTTTACTTCTTAAACTGCTTTTATCGCGATCCATGAGTTTTCCAGCTCTTACCCTTCTGATTCTCTCCCTGACCCATGGGTGGGGAATGAGCAAGCAGCTGCGTGGGGCTTGGCTGCTGCCTGGGTTTAGACCATGACAGCCCGTCCTTGCCTGACTGGCTTTCAGGTCCTGCTGGGTTCTGGACTGCTGCTTGGTTGCTCCTGAGCTTGGGAATCCCTTGCACAGCTCAGTCTGGCACATCCAGACTCACCTCAGTCGTTGCTGACTCACCAATGGGCTGTTCTGTTCGCTGCACTGGTATCATGCCAGCGCCATGTGCTATGTATTCTACAAAGCTAATGTTAACCTCATGAGACACTTTGGTAAGAACAAGTTATGAATGTGATATTCAAGTGCTCTGTGCAACACACTACCTAAGGAACTGCTTTTTCTGTGGCTACTTAAGGAAGAATAAGCAGCTAACTGGCTTGGAGGCAGTGACATCAAAACTGTAACCACCAAAACTATGCTGACAGTGTCGGAAAATCTTTTGTAAGGTGCAGTTATTTAGGGTTTAAATGTAACTTCACATTCCATAGACATCTAAAGAACCTGGGAATGGACATACTGTTCCTGGACTACAGAAGCCTAAGTAAGGAAAATTAGCACATTTTAGTGGGAGAGCTCAGCAGTATCTCTATATGAATAACATAAATAAAAATTGCTAGCTACAGCTCCTTTAAGACCATCCTGCTTCCTTCACAATTGGTTTAGATGGGCTATAAGCAGTAACAGCCAAGCTCTTTCCTAGATCTGTTGACTTACCTGAGCCCACACTAACAGATACCTCAAGGTGTTAACTGGAGCACTGCCATGTTAACAGTGAGGTAGAAACAGCACTTTAGTGTAGTATGCAGGCAAGACAGATCCCAGAGGATCTCACAAGACTCTTTCTGAAGCTATTGGATGTTTTCAATAATATAAATTGTAACATCATCATCATCATCAAAAAGTACTTGTTCTCATGTAAGACTTTTGCAGCAACCATACCTTAAGTTTCCTTGGGCAATCCCTAGTGGATCGTTTCTTCTTGCTTGGTGTAAGCATGGTGATCACTTTATCTAGGCCTCTTTCAAGACTTCCAAATATCTTGGCTTTTCTCTTCTTTTGGCTGCTATCCACATGAGCTAAATTGATATCTAACTCCACTGAATGACACCTGTTACATGAGCAAATTAATCAGTTCTCTTTACCTCAGTGTTAAGAAATTATTTCAGTCATGTCACTTATATACTACCAGACCCAACAGAACATAGAAAATCAAAGCAAGGGCAATGTATTATAGGAGTTTTTGTTTGAAATAACTGAGGTTTTAAGCCCAGAGGTTGAGGTTTGAACCCAGAGGTGTATCTAGAAAATGCAGTCCTCTGGGGATCTGGAATAAGAAGAAATTTACAATATGGAAAAAAAGAATATATCCTAAAGGTAATTGAGCTACATAGTTTTTAAAACTTTTCTCTGCCTTCATTCTGTTTTAGTGAACGTAGAAAGAGGCTTTAGGAAAGTTTTTACCGAAAGAAATTACAGCTTGTTGTAGTAACAAGGCTTCCTATGCATCATCTGGTTTAAGGCAGTCCTGCTGTAAATCAGAAGTGCACACAAATAACTGGACACTTACCTTCTTCCAGGAAGAACCTCAGCTGCTGTCAGTTCATCTGCGTTTGTTAAGTTGGTGGGTTTCTTAATCGGGGTGACTGTAGTGATCTGGCTCTCTGAAAGAAAGCATCCAAGCCAAACCAGGTATGTCTTTGCACAGAGGGTTTTCCTTTCTTCAGCATTGTTCATAATCATTGTTAATAGCTTATTTCTAAAAACCCTTTTCGATCTCAGGTCTGTATGTTCAGAACGATAAAATATGTGTTTAATACAACAGCAATACTAACTCTGCAACCTAAAACTGGGACTGAAATTCCCAGGGCTCTACAAGTCAAACCTTACAGCAACCAATGTAGTTCAGTATTAGAAATCTGAGGATCAGAATTTCTTTCTTGCTCTGCCACTGGCCCCAGAATAAATACTGAGGGATCCACTGCATCAAATTGTTGTGTTCTTCACTGATCCATTTCCCTCATATATAGGGAACAAATTTATGCAGCCATATTTAATACATAATATATAGCAATGTTTAATACATGATATACATGCTACATAACAGCCTAAGCAGTCAGTGTCTGCAGAGCATGACTTTGAACATGCAGGAACAAACACCAAGGGAAACAGCCAGCAAATAAGTTGTCATAATTAAACCAGACTTCAACATTCAAAGTTTCAGCTTTCTGCAGAATTGCACCCGATCCCAGACAAGCACCTCAAAATTTCCACCAGATATTTCCACTTTTCTCTCTCTAGCAAAGTGTTAACGCTACCTTTCCCAGATCAAAGATCTTTCAATGCATCAAAGATTTAGCTTTGTTTAATCCTCAGAAATACCTCACTAAAATCAGCTAAAAGTATTTTTGTATTTCCCATTTCAGAGAGTATCTATTTTGCTTTTGAAATTTACCATGACATCAGACTTCACAAGTCATTACATACAATCTCAAGACAAACTTGTAAACAACTAGTCTTTGTACTGCAATCCCTTAAACCCTTTACAAAGGATGTCATTAAATAGCAGCATGGCCAAGACCTCTTATCCCTTGAACCAGCCTGCAAAGACATACTGTGCCTAAATAATGTTCCTTAGCATCGGGAAGAGCTGTTCCCTATTGCAAAGAGCCCTTGGCATTTGAAGGACAGAGTTAGCACTTACAGTAGTAACACTCCTATGGCAATGGTAGAAGATAATGTACATACATATCTGTGGACAACAAGATAGGCTGAGGACAGAAATCTCTGGTAACTCAGAAAATCTTACGTAATTAAGACAGATTTTTGTGGTCTATTACATAACTGCAAGACCTGTATGTTGTTAACAGGAGTATTTTCACTGGTACGCTGGACTGTTCCTGTGAAAATGCTGATATGACACCATGAGATTAGATTAGAAAGTCAGATTTCTCTTAGAAAAGTTAGATTTCTCTTAAAAGCAGCAAGAAAAGCAGACTTGACTAAAAGTATGCCTTTATTTTCACTCAAGGTAATCAGAAAGTTTTGAAAAGCAGCATTAAGGAAAATTGCTTTCTCAGCCTTCTTGGAAAAGTAGAACCAAGTTTGAGTAACACAACACTTGGCTCCATGCCAGAGTGTAATACTGTTATTAACACAACTGACATGCCCTGATAGGTGATAAGAACACTTGCAGCACCCTACCAGATGTACAAGAACCAGGATGGTGAATAGGGCCAAAAAAGTCAGGTCTTCCAAAAAGAGATATTTGGATGTACTATTATTGTGTTCCTATTTGAATTTCAATAATTCCCAAGCAACATACATGTTCTAAGCCTCCATTTATTCCATTCCACATACCTTTGAAGGCCTGAGAGGGTACAGCTTGTGCCTGTGCCTCAACCTGACTCTTTGCAAAAGGAGTCTTTGGAGCAGGAAGCACAAAGGGCCTTTTGTTTCTTACAGCTGACTCTGCCTCAACATTCTCTTTGGTTTTATGCTTCTTTGATGCCACTTTTCTTGTCACTGGAGTTGACAGAGTGAATTCTGTATCGACCAGTTGAGCATCATGCCCTGAATGCTACAAGAGGTGTAACAAAGAGACAAAAGGCAATTTTGCTATATTCTAATCTTACAGGCAAGGACATTCTGAAGCAGGTTAAAAATACCATACAGTGCTTGCCTACAGAGCAAAATAGTTTAAAACTCTTCAATACTTCTCTATAACTTCCTAATAAAGTTCTCAATTTGCCACTTCTTTATCTGCTCTTCTAAACTCTTTAGCTTGCATATTTCACACTGTTGCTCACCAGCTCACCTAAACACAGCTAAGAATTTTCATTTGGCTTGATTGTAAAATTTCCATTACTTCACTGGATTTTCTTGCCCAAAACTGACAGTTTGCACTTTTCAGAGATGTGTCCAGCTCTAGCCTAGCTCCAAAACCTGTTTGCTGCACCTTATATTTTCCTGTGAGTTTTAAAATCCTCACTTAATCATTCCCTGGATGCTGATTTTATGCAAATCAAATGTCAAAGCTTAATTTCTCATCAAATGAATCACAATCTTGAACCAGAGGAAGCCACAATTTACGTTCAGCTATATATTTAAAACTCTTTACTCTGTTTGCAACTCCTCTTGGCCAGGGCCCACCAAACATCTAAATAGGCAATAATTTTTATGCACAGTGAGACTAAGATTTTTTTGGTTAATAATAGTGTATCAGACACCTGCTTTGTTCTGTGATTATTTAGAATAAACTCTTCTAATGGAGATTCTTCAAACAGCGAAGCCGTATCAGAAAATTCCATAGATCCAAATGCCCGTGGCACTTCACTGCAGTCTGGCACATCTTCACAGGGCATGGGTTTTTCAGACTGAAAAGAAAGATTCAGTTGAGATTTCACTGCACACTTCAAAGAAAGATTTAATCATAAAAGCACCATTAAACCTAAATCTGGTTTTTTGCTAAGTTCCTAATAATAGAAGTTCCCATGGTGGTGACCTAAGTTATATAATATGACTTTAATATCGTCATTGTCACTTGTACCAAAAATAGATGTGAAACTTCTCAAAGTACCATTGCCAAGTCATCTTTCATCACCTGTGTCAAGAAGAAAAGTAACTCACAAAAACACCTTTGAATTCAAGGCCTGGACCACAAGTTCTTTTACCAAAAGCCAAATAATAAGCTGGAAAGGAGCCAAGAAATTAATGGAGCAAAGTTTTAAAGGAAAATTGATAAAGGTAAACACACACATCCAAAACATATGACTACAGAATCCACAACAGTACTTGGAACTAGCATTTAGAACCCTTCACCTGATGACTATCCCGCCCAAAACACTGTTCAATAAATCACAGGGCTTATAATGTCAGTCAAAGGTTGCTAATCTTCATGTCTCACACCACATAGAAGCAGGTGTATATCAAAGCATCCTTAGTTTCTTAACACTTTTTGTTATTTTCAGGAAACTCCTCCCAAGAACTTGTTTCATACCATTTTAGTGAACCTGCACAGAGCCATTTTAAATTGTCAGAACTCAGTTGGAATGGACACCATTTTGGGAAGTTGGAAGGGACACTGTCTTAGGAAGTTGGGATGGACATCATCTTGGGAAGTTGGAATAGACACCATTTCAGGAAGTTAAGTTCTGCTGGCAGGTATATTTGGCCTATGATCAAGGATATCACAATGAACAGATCTAGCATTACTACTGGAATAGATACAGAGCTCTCTGGTATGCTGCAGACCTACTATGATGACTCACTCAGGAGCCCTATGGCCAAGGAACCTCATATTGTAGCTGAAATCACATACCATTACAGCATGAATGGCTGATTAGGATTTCTTAGCTACTGTGGTCCAGATGAAATTCACAGCATGGTGAACTCTCTGGAACATCATTCTACATCGAGCTGCTTGAAATAAAGCAGTGTTACATCAAGCTTGTGCCATCAAATTCAGAAATGGCTAAGTTAAATGTTCTGTTTGCTTGGTTGTCTTCACATTAGAGCAGCTCCAGCTAAGCTGGGTGTTTCCACAAATTC
The DNA here is from genome assembly GCF_000695815.1 of Acanthisitta chloris. Taxonomy (NCBI): domain Eukaryota; kingdom Metazoa; phylum Chordata; class Aves; order Passeriformes; family Acanthisittidae; genus Acanthisitta; species Acanthisitta chloris. The sequence goes on along the minus strand of NW_008656407.1, from coordinate 2,379 downwards.
AGAAGACATTCACCCACGGTACCTACACACAAGCAAGTTCAATGTGTCCTGAGTGCTGCAGGAGGACCAATAGATAGGTGTATTGTGTAGACATGATTTGCACCATCACCTGGGAAGGCCTAATGCATATGATAATTAGCAGCACTAGCCAGACCAATTTACCTAGGACATCACTAGAGAGGAAATAACTTCACAGCACCAGTGCAACTGAACCTAGAGAACCTCCACCTTAAAATCATAGGAGTGCAGAAGAGTAACCCACCAGGAACATGGAAATCCCATTATGCACACCCAGAAATACTTATGACTCATGATGTTACACAGCTCTGGCAGTCCTACAACTCTCAGCTCAGAGAAGTTGTATAGGTGAACTGAAACCATCTACATGCAACTGAATCAGACACCTAAGGAAGTATCTATTCCAAGCTCTTGCCTCTATGCAGAAAACAGCACATCCAGACCATTTTACACAGATGTCTCAGTTCAAGGGGGATCAGCTAGCAGCAAGTCTGTGATTTCACTGAATACTATGTATGTGTGTATGTAAGGGGGTTGGAATGGACCTTAGAGATCATCCAGACCCAACCCCCTGCCTTGGGCAGGGACATCTCCCACCAGAGCAGGTTGCTCAAGGCTTCATCCAACCTAGCTTTGGACACTGCCAGGGTTGAGCAGCCACAGCCTCCCTGGGCAACCTGTGCCAGTGACTCACCACCCTCACAGGGAAAACTTCTTCCTGATATCTAATCTAAATTTCCCTCTTTCAATTTATACCCACTACTCCTTGTCCTATCACTGCAGTTCCTAACAAAGAGTCCCTCTCCAGCTACCCTGGAGCCCCTTCAGTTCCTTGAAGGTTGCTATGAGATCTCCACACAGCCTTCTTTTCTCCATGCTGAACAGCCCCAACTTTCTCAGTCTGTCTGCATAGAGAAGGTGCTCAAGTCCTTTTCTCAGCTTTGTGGCCTCCTCTGGACTTCCTCCAACAGTTCCATGCCCTTCTTATGCTGGGGACACCAGAAGTGTGCGTAGTACTCCAGGGAGGGTCTCACAAGAGCAGACTAGAGGCAGAAAATTCCCTCTCTCACCTGCTGCTCACACTCCTTTGGATCCAGCCCAGGGTGCTTTTGAGTTTATTGAGCAGACAAGTATCACTGACATCACAAGCAACTGCATATTATGTATAACATTGCAAGATATTTAGCAACTTCAGAGGAGCTGTGAAGTATACTATTTGCACTTCACTACCAAACTACAGGAATAGAAATTCCTGTAAGATATATGAAACCATGTGAGAATCCCTGTCACCAGAAAACCAGCAGCAGCATGTTTCCTTTACTCAGAATAAACAGGGTCCTTTCTAGGATGTTCTCAAAGGAAACAGATGAGAAAAAAATCAGAATCAGTTTCTGATTTGACCACCAGCTCATGAAATGCCCATAGTGATCACCTCAAAGCAGGTTGCCCAGGTGACATGCCATGGTGTTTCAGATATTCCTTTCTAAGTCATGTGAAATGCAACCCACATGGTACAAAATTATATACACGAACATGAAGGAGGGCAATAAAAAGTAAGTTAGTCAACATAGAACAACATCTGGAATGATCACACAGGCTAGACAACAGGGGATTTAAGCCCATTTCCATGAGTAGCCAAGTGGGGATTCTGTGCAGCACTCAATGCATCATGTCCTCCCTGACAGCTCTTCCAGCAGAACCAACCCACAGGAGCAGCCCAGTATGCTAAACCACATCAATGAGAAGACTGAACTGTTCAATGACAAGACTTTGGCTGACTCTACATGTTCTCTTCCTGACATTTAGGGTACCAGCGTGGTTCTGCAGGCAGAGCTTTGTCAGTGCAGAGCA
>NW_008656407.1:0-474 GCF_000695815.1 Acanthisitta chloris | reverse complement strand
ACCTTGAGTCCTGCTGACGGTGTGGTATTGGTATGGCCCATTGGACATGGAAACCTCAGACGAATGCGCTTGCCATGAGCCTTCTTGGACTGAAGCAAAAGATATGTTGCTGACATCTGGTCATACTTCCACTGAGAGAGGCAGGGAGAGAGAAAGAGTATTTTAATCTCCTCTTTGGAAACATGGTGAGTACAAAGCTTATCCTTCTGAAAATTCCTGCTTTTATGTAAGTTTTTCTACCTGACATGCAACCCTAATGTTGGATCACAGAAGTGATTTCAGACTTCGGGTGGTTGACATTATGTGTCTGAGATCAAGAAGCAGGCTGAGGTGGTTGTTGTTTGCAAGTCTATTTATAGTTCATGCACCAACATGAAAACTAATGCTGGGGTCAGGATCTATCTACCAAAGTAGATGGCAAACCTAGTAATTTTATAATAGCCATATTGTAATTGTATATATTCTATAAAATAA
>NW_008656406.1:14353-52429 GCF_000695815.1 Acanthisitta chloris | reverse complement strand
GTCTAGTAACAACAGTAGGATTGGACTCAATGATCCTTAAGGTCTCTTCCAACCTTGTTGATTCTGTGATTCTATGAATTACCCCCCCTCAGTCGACACAGAAAATGTGAGGAATGTGTGTAGGCTGAACAGGTCTTGGTTCACACAGGTGTTTTTGGCAGTGAGCAGGGACTGGGCTGTGACTGCAAAGGAGCTCAGTCACTGTAGATGACCCAACAGAGTAGCCCAGTCCAGACACCCACTGGCCCAGCTGACCAGAAACCTGATAATACCAGCCAGAATGATCCTGCTCCAGGACACCTGACCTTGTCCAAAAGGTGCGGTGAGAGTACCCAATCACCCTTCCAGCAAAGCTTTCTAGCAGACTTGACACCTTTAGGGGGAATTCTTGGTAGTTCAACTAGATTTAACAAGTCAGATTGGAAATGGATGCTGAGTTCCCAAGGTCAACCAATGCTTAACTTCTGGAGAAACTCAGAGATTCATTAAATAGGTTAATTTTGGCTCTGGATTCCTAAGGCCTATCATACCTAAGCCTTGCATTGCTGCAGACTAAGCAATTAAATCAATGCAGAGAAAACAGAAAATCACCCAACTCTATCATAAGCCCTATTTTTCACATAAACACTGAGCGGGATAGGAGGAGTCTTGCTCTAGTCATCCATGAGCATCTTACAAAAATCTCTCATTTAAGCCACCTGAAGTTTTCTAATAGTAACAGCAAGGCCAATAATGTATCTGCGCAAACAGAAAAACTAATGAGAAAAAAAACAGCACCAGGGTCATCAGATGATAGAATTCTGCTACTGCTGTAAAAGCAAAACTGGTAGTTGCTAGGTAGGAAAGGAGACTGCTTTGCCTTTGCTACTCTTTCTATTGCAGTGCCCTTTATATATGCAGGCTGAGTGGAATGCATCATAAAAGGTGACATTTTATAACAGCAGTTTGTAAATTTTACAGGAGCTTACTGCCTGTAAATCACACAGCTTATACCCTCACTGACTTTATTACTGCAAACCCAACCATGGATAAACTCCATGCCAGTTTACTTGAAATTTATCTTTTTTATTCAGACTGAACGGAGGTCTTTTAATATTCCTTTTCTTCTAATGATAAAGCCATCCTGATAATCTGATTTTCTTTATGACATTTTGAAGGACTCTATTGTATCTTGAAAAACCAACTCCTGGTTTTGGTAGTTCCTATCTTAACAGGTATTTCTGTTGTCAAAAAAATGTGGCTTTCCTCTTTATTTCAATTATGTGTATTTTTTTGTATTCCAAATCCTCCCAGCACCTACCCCTTTGACTTGCTTCACAGCCAGACATCACAGTCTGGTTTTTACAGGATCTCTGCACAAGCCTGTTCTTTATTTGGTAACATCCACATTTGTTTCATAGTAGAGCTACACAATTTAGTCTTCTACCTGTGCAGCGGATTTTTTCATTGTTAGTCTTCACAGGTATTAATGGAAACCAATGGCACAAATTCCTTGTGCATCAGCGAGAGTTTTGTGAACGAGGTGATTAGTGAATTACCTCGTTTTTCCAAAAAGCTTCATGGAGCAGAGTGCCCCAGCTAATGAGTTTCCCACTGTTTTCAGCAGTTCTTTTTGCCTGCTTATGATCCTGCCCATACTTCATTTTCAGGCCAAATAGAAAGCAAGCCTAGATTCTGCTCAAAACCCTGTTTCAAGGGTAGAGAAGACCACATGGTTTAGAAACCACTTTTCAGAGTGATTCATAATGCAGTTGTTGCAAAGTTCAGACCTATTTTCCTTGGCAAGCCAAGCAGGATTTTTACTCAGGTGAGATGTCGTGCTCGCATCTGGAGCTCAGGAAAGTGTTAGCTGTGCGAAGATGTCAGTTGCAGTGGAAATCTGCCAACATGGAGCAATACATGACATGGCTTCTTCAGGCTCAGCTGCTGGCTTTGTGCCTGTTTGGAGATCACATCATTTTTTAACAAGGATGGTATGAAGTTTCACTGATATACCCTGATTTACATCAACGGCTTGACACCAGAGGCTGGCCAGTGTCCAAAATCCCTCAAGACTCTGAAGAGCACCTCACATCCCCTTTTGGGCTCATGAACTACTTTCCTCCTTAGCTAGAGAACATCTGCAGTGTTGGGGAAGATGTTTTGTTGCATGGATGAAACCATCTCCCCTTGTGTCAGTTCTAGCCAGCAATATCAGACTAAACATTAAATTCTGTAGTGCCTGACCGTCTTCTGATTTATTTCGCAAGAACTGGGGGGTAACCTGACCAAAATAGACATTAAGTCACATTTTCTCCAGGAGAACAAGCAGCTTCAGCATGTTGTGCTTCATAGTTTCATGGCTCAGTAGAAATAGGGCTGTGAGACTGCCCAGGCAAGAATAATTATTTGCGTAGATGCTTGAGAGATCTGCTATGACTTTGAAGTAAGTTAAAGACACCTTAATGTGAGATTGAGGTACTTTTAAAGGACATTTTGGTCCTACAGATGGAGGGAAATGCTTACTGGGACATTATAAAATCCTAGGAGCTGGGTTTTTCAAATGCTAACAGGTTGAGACTTGCAGATGGTTTGCTAGGTTATTGTGAAAGTGACCTTTTGCTCTATCATCACACCCATTGACCAATAACTCAGTATCTTGAGAAGATGTCTGGCAAACACGACAGGCATTTGTTTAGTCTTCATCCACAGGAATGAGCAGTCTATGAATACATTGCAGAGAACTATGTAGACATAAATAAGGGTGTCCCTGCTGTAGTCTTAAGCTTCCATAGCAATCATGAAGGTGTTGGGCTAATATTTACTGCTGATGCTGAAATGGAGACTTCATTTCCCAGAAGACTTTCTCAAAGTATCCACAAGCAAAATCCATTTACTTCATCTTTGGTCCTCAGAGATGCATCAACATATAAAGGCATTTAATTGCTGCATTTTAAATGTTCTGCTCGGAGATTAAATATTGCATAGAAAAATGGATTCAATAAAACAGAGCACAAATCATTACAATTCCAAAACATAAATCTCCTTGTTATTGCTCTTTTGCTGCTGCTGCAAATTGTTGGCATGTTTTATTGGAGCTCTTTTTGTCTGTTCTTCTTTTAAAGTATTTACACAGAAAAGAAGTTGGAAAACACAGGTGGAAGATGAGGGCATTTTTTTCAGCTGACCACAGTGAGATGAGGAAATATGTTTCCATTATAAAATCAGGGTTTTGCAGTATCCTGGTTCCATATGGGAAGTAGAAAGAGTTGGATCATCTGGAAAGGAGTTCCTAAAGATATTCCAAAAAAATGAACTTTTGAGATTATCCGTTCCATGTGCCAGAACATCTTTTTTTATATGAAATTTAATCAGCATTATATAATGACAGTACATTTTATATTGCAAATTACATATTGTAATTACCTAATTACACATTGTAAATATATGATTACATGAATTTGCACCAAAATTCATAATTACACTTAATTACACTAATTGCATCAATCTAAACTAATCAACTACAAAATAGAAGGAAAAGTCATGCAAACAAAGCCTACAGAAAAGAACATTTTGAGAGTGAGCCCACATTCCCAGAGTACCCAGAGGCACAACACTGCCTTATATCTGGAAAATAATTCATAATAGAGCTGCATGGGAAACAATTACTCTGACCTAAAGGTGCTTTCAATGCTCTCAAAAAACTGCTTCTGCTCTTTATTATGGCAAGCATACCTTCATATCTTATAAAGTTTTGGGAAGGTTGGATTGTTGGGGGTTTTGTCCCTTTCTGTATAAAAGTACAGGAGACCTGTCATCTGCTCCAGATGGAAGGATCCAGGGAAGAATTCGGCTTCAGTGAATTGCCAGCTTCTGCCATAAAAGCAGATACATTTGATGTCAGCTTCACTGGGAGCAGCTAGTACTTCATGTTTCTTAAAACCTGGCCCTAAATCTCCCACTTCAGTAACAGGGCAGGATTTACCTCTGCAGTGCTGAGGTCAATGGTCTGAGGAGATGATTTAGTTCTGGAGCATAGCCTTGTTCATCTGAGGTTCATCTAACAGCTCTAGTCCTAAAGTGCTCTTCCTTGCAAAATTAATACCAGCACTTTCTAACTCCATTAGCATGGATATTGCCATGCATGATTATAAATTACTTTCTTTACTAATTAGTGGCCTATTTTTCTGTTGGATGCTTGTCATGACTACAGGAAAGGTTGCAATCATAGAAATGTATCATGCTTTTGATGAATTTTCAATAATTAAATCCCGTCTTACATATTTATATACATTTCCTTCCTTTAGAGAGCAATTCTGGGAAGTCCTGCTGATCAGAGAGAAAGACAGGCAATTATGGATCAACCCTTTCTTTTCTTCCCTTTTATCACTGCTGTATCAGTAATTAAAACTGTTGTACTGTAAATATAGCTTTACACATCTCAAGTGAAAAGGAGCTGTTGCCAATAAAGCACACAGTGTTCACAGTGTCATCATGAAGGAAATGAACAGAGAGATGCAGTGTATTTCCCCATGGATGGACTCTTGAAAGTCCCATTAATACTCATCATTTAATGATGGGTTGGGTGAGAACATAGTATTCCAAGGCATTTAGATGTGACACAACTCAACTCGGATGTAGTAGATGTACTTTGTTTAGCAGGAAAAATAATCTCTCTGGCAGTTTTTCTTATTTGCCTAAAAGATTAAAAAAAAAAAAAAAAGGCATTTTCTCTGCAAGCAGCAAGAGACAAACATGTACCCTTTGTCAAAAGTGTCCTTTTTGACGTGTCCCCTTCTTCTGAACCAAGACTGTGCTTCCCAGCAGAGGTGCTGTGACCTACCCGGCCAGCAAGCAGAGCACTGGAATGTGTTGGAAAAAGCCTCTCAGTCCAAAGCAAAGGAGCACATTCCCATACCCCTGTGGACTGCTATCTTTAAAGGCCTTTGTAAGAACCTTAACTCAGTGAGTTGTCAGTGTTATCCTTATTCTTAGTGATATAATCATGCTCTCACATTTAATGAAAACATGATGGAATGCCATGACATTTGTCATTCAAAAAGAAGATCCTATCCTGGCAAGACTTGACTCATAAAAAGCCATTACAATAAATATTCCTTATGTTCAAAACTAGCAACATTATCTACTGACTCTAAAACAGCATCAATCACACAAAACATTTTCAATAAAGCTAAAATTTATGATGTTTCTGTTCAAAGATAGGCAGACCTGAACTTAAATTTATCCACGTAATCTCAGTTCTTGCTGTGTGTAACATAGTCTTTAAGCACCCAGTTGCACATTATATTTTCCACTAGATTAACCTCCTTGGAGGCCTTCAGCAGGGCATCACTGCTTGCATCTTAGGTCTGGATCTGCAAAAGTACTTAGGCTCACAGAGCACAAAGCCACGATGCCTTCAAAATCCCCTCACTGATTTCACCTCACCTGAGAGAGGTTTCAAGTTCCCAGAATGTAATTAATCCACATCTGTCAGTAAATATCCTTACTGTCTCAAGGCAAACCCTGACAGATATGTGCCCTGATTACACTGAGTGGCTTCACACCTTGTTCATTCCCAGATCTCACGGGGATCCCACTGGGGTCTGGGAGAAAACTCATCATTTCCCTGCCTGGTTTCCCTGAAGATAGCTAAAGCATATTTATGGGATCAATCTCCTCACAGAAGAGAGGCAGAAGAGGAGAATATTACCCCATTTATGCAAGAGCTCAGGACTCAGAAGTCTCACTCAAGGTGCACATGATATACATACAGCTCTCCTCTCTGCTCAAAAATATTCTCTCTCCCCTTATACAAACATTCAAAGCAGGTAACACAAAGGAACCCACTGCAGCTGGGTTTGCCTAGTTTGTTTCATTCGAGGCCTTCCACTGTATGCAGTATAGTCCAACTTTGTATGCAAACTAATCCAACAATTGAGGCACACACAAAGAAACAGCACATTTCAGCCTGTCTTGCAATGACATCTCCAATGGGAGTGATGGTACCAGGCACTGAAACCTGCAAGCCCTTCCCTGGATCTAGCTCTCACACTTCTATCCAGCTGAATTTTCTCACTGCTTGAATGGGGTGAAAGGACATTATCTCACTTTGCCAAGATGGGCTGCAAGTCATGGAGATTAAATTATCCAAAGTGTCAATCAAATTCAGGAGCCTGTTTGCTCCTCTAAGTGTTGCCCTGTTAAGTTCAATCCAGGTTAGCTATTTTTGGTCTCTCAAACCCATCCAAGCTAGATTTATCCATAAGTTACCAGAGGAAAAGAAGGAAACATTTCTAAAGGTGATTTCCCCCACTTACCCTGGGATGCTCTTCACCTGTTCCACACACAACGCACCAGAGTAAACTTTCAAATATTGCTGGCAGTGGCTTTGCACAGAAGTGAAAACAGGACCTTTGCCTTCCCTTCACCTAACACTTTGTACAATGTTAGCTTAAAGACCTCCTTAGCTCTGCCTCATAGATAAACTATTTTGTGAGGTCAGGAGTGAAGCTGATGACTATACTGCTGGAGGAATGGTTTCTGCAGTATTCTGCTCTCACAGCATCACATTTAAATCTGTGCAAATATGAATCAATTTTCATTTTAATGTCTGTTTCTGAAGGAAACATATTTATATACTCAGTCAAATGAAACCTCTCATTGTGATTTTAAGCTAGCATAAACACTTTAGCACAAATTAAAGAATTTTTCCTAAACAAATAGCTCTTTTATATAAAGAAATGGATATGCTTCCACTGTTTTCTCAGGCTGCTTAAAAAAAAAAAAAATCAACAAAATGTAAATCTATTTCTGAAAAAAAACCCATCTATACAGAAATATCTGTAACCACACTGCTCATTGTGGTGAGCTTTCAGATATGTTTACAGTGCCCATCGCCCTTGGGTCTGGGAGTGATGGTCTCAGATGCCTTTGCTCATTCACTTTTTGCTCTGGCCAGTCCGTATGCTTTAGTCTTCCTGACAAAACCACTGAGAGAATGCTAAGTGCTCAGAAAAACATCACCAGCCATTACTGTGTACAGTGTTGTACTGGAATGATAATATTGTCATGAGATGTATGAAGTCATGGACATTGAGAAAACAACTCCAATGATGAATGTAAAATGACAGGATATCGGTTAATTCTACTTAAGGCTGTTCTGCGTTGTTCTCTGAAAACACCAACTCAGTTATCAGGAGACAAAAAGGCAGCTGTAGTATTTGGAAAGAATAAAATCCCAGTGTTATTCTAAATCATATTGCTTCATATCACATCATATCTTGGATATTATGCAGTTCTGCTACCCTCTTAGAAAAGAGGAAGAGGAAGCACTGGGAACATAAAATTCATGGCTATGACCAAGTAGGGAATGGCCCCACAAAGGAAATGTGAAATAGGTAAGCCTTCTTCCTGGAAAAAAGATGACAGAGTGGGCATGTATGGAAGGTTAAGCTTGGCAATCGTGTTTGGCCACAGTAAAGCAAATCTGGGAAGATTAACCACTATTGGTCATAATCCAGGAACTAGAGAGCACCTAATACAATTATTAGCCAGTGGGTTTAAAACACAGAGAAGGAAATATTGTCATCATACAATATGGAATTAAAGCACAGACCTCATCACAACAGGATGTTGAAAGAGCTGAAGGTATAATTGGATCTGACCAGGCAAGCCCATGGCAGAAAGCTGATCTGAGAGTGTTAAATAGGAGGATTGAGGGGCAGCATTTATCCCTGGCTTTCTGATGGATGAAATTTGGGTAGGTAATATACTGATATTTTTTCCTCAAAATGTTTTCTTTAGTATCCTCTGTAGTCACTGGCAGAGGAAGGGCACTGGACTGCATTGGTCAGAACATGCCCAAAAGGGAAGGTGTGGAGTAAAAGGCAGCGGTAGAGACAGAGTGCATCCAGCACAGAGAGGGTCATGTTAATGGAGATGTTGCTTCTCCAATCTAATGCCAAGGGCATTCCATAGCAGCGTTGAGCTATGGCATGGTTAAAGATGGTCTGAGAGCCCTTTGGCTCCATGAGAAGTCATCCTGCTTTCACACACTCATGTCCCCAGCCCACCATACATGTACCTGGGTCTGGTCTTTCCATCCTCAGGGAGTTTCTGTCCCTACAGTGAAGCTCACTCTCATTTACTTTGTCTCAACAAAAACAGATGGTTTAATTTGCATCCAGGTGTACCAAACAAATTGCCTTTTGGGAGAGCTCGAAAAGGAAGCACCTTCATTCTTCCCGACGAGGGCTGAAAACCTTGGCACCGAGGATGAAAGCCACAGGAACCAAAAAGTGCTCTCAGAACTTCATCCGATTAAACAGAGACATCCGTGCATGCTGCTCTCCATAACGAGCAGCAAAAAATGATTAGCCTACCAGTTAATGGGAGTGCACATGGCTCAATTCTCTGGCTCAGACACAAAGGAGGCAAAAGTGACTGCAGTGTTTGAATCGTTTCCTTACACTCACAGCTGGACAATTAGACTCCTGCCTTCCTTTGATGACAAAGTTAGGAAACTGGGAAAGGAGGCAAAAAGGATCATTTAGGGGCAGGAAGAGCATTTGCTACAGTGTATTTGGGTCAAGCTGATATTGCTTTATTATTTTTAAATTGCATCATGGTGTATTTCTAAATGAAAAGCTATTTTTCTAACAAATTTTGTAGACAAATTCTGGCCCCTCCCACTAATCCTTTTGCCCAGCCTATTTCTCAAATTCACTACATGCTTACAAATAGTTTCATTCACCCTAAAACTTTGGGTTTCGATGAGTAAATTGCATTTCCAAATGTCTTCATCTGATTTTTCTCTAAACTTCTCCACTCTCATTATTTCAACATAGCTAGGTTGGAAATAGCATGTCCATGCTCTTATTCTTTAGATTTTTTTTTAAAAGTTAGCATATTCTTTTTAACCTACTGAAAAATTGTGCCTTTGCACAGTGGCTTTGATCCAAAGCAGAGTGAAAAAACAGGGATTCTTCCCTTGACTTCAATGGTTTGGGGACTTGGCCCTTATGCTTTCACTGAAGAATAAGCAAAAACTACTACATTGGCAGTGTGAGATAATTGTTTCTTTCTTCTGTTGCAGTGCCCCAGCACACCAAGCCAACAAAGCCAAGCACACATCTTACTCGGCACAGCCTGAGGTGCATTTCAGAGTGGCCTTTGCCAGGGCTCTTCCCAATCAAAGCAACAAACATAAGACAAATGTCATTGCTAAATTCAGCAATGCCAAGCTCTGCTTTATTAATACGCATTTGTGGCTGAAAAGAAATCCATGGACTTATAAGTCAGTGTCAGTTTGAATATACAACACAGTGCAGAAATCATGAAGCTGCTGTCGGTCATACAATAGAAGCAGAACTGCTTTTTCAAGTTGCTGGGAGAGAGCAGTGCAAGGCAGGACAGGAGGTTCATCATGGCTTGGGACCGAGAGGATGATGCTGCAGAAGCCAAACAGTAGCAATGTGTGGGAATGCAATAAAAATTTGCATTGGAGCAGACAGCAGGTGCTGATAGAGCAATTGGCACTCACCAGCCAGACATGGACTCTGTTTTATGACTTCACATTTGGTTTACTTATGCAGCTCATTGTTTTGAAGAGGATGTCTGAGCAAGGCAGGGAGACTGAGGTCTGTATCAGTAGCAAAGCATTTCTATAGCAAGGGTGAGGGAAATAACAATGTGTTAGTGAAACAGTTGTTTCCTGGGGGAAAAAAATACATCAGAAGTTAAATCCTCATTTTAGAAACAAATTTTTTTTTGCAACAAACCATTCATTATGAATATGAAGGTTTTGTGTGAGGTAACCTGCTGCTATGTGATTGCTTGTTTCTGTTCCTTGCTGCTCATATCGGGGTCTAGGGAGGTTTGGTCTCTGCTGTTGGAAAACACTGTTTGTAGGTACTACACAGAAACCAGGGGGTGTAAATCTGGAGCATAATATCAGTGAATCATATCCCTCCATAAGTATTCCACTAGAGTGGGCCATTTTCCAGCAGAAATGATCTAAATCTCTAAGTGTTATCTTTATGGAAATGAATTTAAAGGAAACTTGGAAATGGGATGTTGATAAGGAACTAAGAAAGGCCTGATGTGGCTCCTGTGATGATTTCATTTCTCCCCAGAAAAATACCAAGAATTGTTACTGCGTGTCAGAAGAAAGGTTGGGAAACAGGGCATCCAGAATATGGTCTTTAATAAAGGGATCAAACAGAAATGAAACCATGTTTAGGCTTTTCAGTTCAGCTTTTTATGAGTTCTTTGACTCAAAAATTCTCCACAGATAGGTCTCAGTCTTGGTCATAGCACAGCAGGTTAGCTAGGAAGCTCTGAACAAAGCAGCCCTCTAAGAAACCAGTGCTTTGATATGTTAGAGGGCCTTCGTCATAATTTTTGATATGAGAGAATGGATAAAAAGCTCACGTGTGTACACAAAAAGTATATAAAAGCACATTTTCTTCAATAATAGACACCTGCTTGTGCTTGATATAAAACTTCAAATGTTCTGAAATTTTCTATCAGACCTCATGATCTAGAGGATTTTTTGAGGTCACAAGTGTCACTTTTCCAGAAGATCTCTTGGGGCCAAGCTTCAGCAGGGTGTTTTTCAGTTTCAGAAAGTCTTCTTCCACTTCCTCCTTCAAATAGATCCTGCCTTGAGGTAAAATAATTGCAACATCCTGGGATCATGTTTTAGGAAGACGTCACTAACCTGCAGAGCTTATGCATACAGACAGATTTCATGCATCATTTTCTGAAACATCAGTGACTGATCAGCATCTGAAACACTGTTTTGGAATATAACCCAGTGATGACATCACACCTTGTCATTCATTAGGTGGGAGATAAGGGTAGCCAGTAACTCCAGAAAAGTTCTCTCCCTTTTGTTTAAAACAAGCAAAACCCAATACAATACATCTTTTTTTCTTTTTTCTTTTTTTTTTTCCAGCATGGCCCATTTCCTCTGGCACTGAGTTTTCAGCTAGGATGGGAGATGTGCAGGATATGGGGCAACTTCTGTAGTGTGGAGGCTGAGACTGCAGAACCAAACATGAGACAGAGATAGCCAAGTATCCACGGGGCAGGTGAAGCAGTATCTACACTTCTGCACTGATTCTCAAAGGCAGAAAAAAGACACAAGCACAAAGAAGGAAAACAAAGAAGACTCTCTGTTAAGGCTACTACAACAGTATTGATATTTGTGTAATATCATCTATTCAAGCTTCAATACTACAAACAGGCCTCAACAAGTACATGGACAGAGGTGATCCACTGATATTATCTACTTTTCTAATTACTTTTAACAAAGTCTCACTCCACAGCCTTTTAAGGAAACGAAGCTGAAATTGCATAAGAATATATAAGTCATTAGGAAAGAATAGAATAAAAAAAATTTTGATCCCCTATATTTTGAACACCACATGCATTTCTAGGCCATCTGTTAGGAAAGGTCTATAGCAAACCCTCATCAAACAGCAGCAAGGGTGATCTCAGCCCCAGAACAGCTCCCCAGCAGACCAATGGTGTTAGAGTAGTGTCATTCCTCTGGAAAAGAGGACATTACAAAAGGGTATGGTAGGAGTTCATTAAATCATAGATGTCATAGGAGAGAGCAGAAGGGGAATGAGGATCAAATGGACAACAGTCTGACCAAGCACAACCTTCCTATGTGCTCCACCTTGAAGGGTAAATGAGGCATTACTTGGTCTTGCTTATCCTAAGAAGAAAGGAGTCGGAGGGAAGAAGGACAGAAAAAAAGGACAACTTCTGGTTAGTCTACTGAAAATTAAATATTGTGTTAACACCAAGATACTTCTATAACATATTCCATTCACATCTCAATCTGCTCAGCCTGAGGTACTTCTGTGACAGATATTGTAGTCGCCACTTTACAGATACAGTACTGACACACAGAGATTTAGTAATTGGCCCAAGGTTATGAAGAAAGTTTGAGGCAGAAACAGGTCTGCACTCAGATCTTCAACTTCTATCTACAAAACCCAATGTGAAGTGCTGAGACAAGGAGAATGTTCCCAGAATGGTACAAATTAGGGGATGGCACATACAGTGTGCCTCATTGTAAACCTGTAAATGAATGTTAAACATGGATTTTGAATGCAATTATTCTGCCCTAGTCACAGAATATATTTTAAAAGGCTAACTGGCCTTTGTCAGCTTTCATCACTGAGGAACATGGATTTTGAATGCAATTATTCTGTCCTAGTCACAGAATATATTTTAAAAGGTTAACTGGCCTTTGTCAGCTTTCATCACATCTGTAAGCAGCTCACAAATCCAGGGCTACACTTAGGTGAGTAAAACCGATCAGGAAGGAAGGAAGGAAGGAAGGAAGGAAGGAAGGTTGGTTAAAAATTCTAATCTTGGTCTTTCATAGTGCTCACTGCTAAACAAAGCACTTTCTCAATATGAGGAATGTGGGCCAGAAAAAATAAGCAGGAAAAGATTGCAGATTGCTGGACAAATCCTGAACTGCCACACACAAGAAGAGCTGCATTGAAATTGATGAGACTGTACTGGTGAAGCCACAGGGGAAAAAACAAGCTGACATCTGTACAAAATACTCTTTTTGTTGCAAAATACCAAGATATCCATGTAGCTTAGGGATGAGGAACAAACACACGAACAAAATAATGCAATTGGGTTTTTTACTGTTAAACCCTAAGTGTTAATCTATCCATCCCTGGGTAGGCAAGGTCTTCTTATGTTGCAATTTTGAAGTGGGAAGTGGGTACTCAGGTTGAAAAAAAATGCAGGTATCATCACTGTTCATTTCAATTAGGCTGAAAGAGCAGCTGTAATGTCTGCAAAAAGGCTGCTGTGGAATATCCTGAGCCTTTCTCCACCCAGCAAACGCCCCACAGAGATTGCTCCAAAGAGCTTCCTATGGAGATCGTGAGGTTTTGCAGAGGATAAACACAGTTTGGCAAATAGATTTGAAATGACTGATTTACTCAGATTTCCATGTTTACTGGTTTGCCACTGCTATAATTTGTACTTGTTGTCATATCTCATCTGGCCACATTCTGCACATTTTGTCAGAGTGGGTCTTTGAGGATTCATCTTTTGTAACTTTAGCACCACCACATGGTTTGCTGTGTTTAACACTCATGTTAAGAGATGGTGATTTGGGTTTTTTTTTTCCTTACCTCTTTTTTCCCTTTTTTTTTCCCCCTGGGATTTTTCACAGACATTAAATAAATATTTGGAACCATTTCCTTCTTGGAGCATGTGCAAGATTAAATACCTCATTTCTGAACAATCAAAATGTGAATTCTCTCTTAGGGTTTCCATTATTCCCTTCAAAGCCCCTAAAAGCAAATGCCATTCTGTGCTTAAATGTACTGGCCAAAAACATTTATAATCCAACAGCAAGAACACTCAGTTCCCTACTGCTTTGCATATTTCTCTCACAGCATTTTCAAAAAAAAAATGGGCTAATATTGTAATAAATAACAACTCTTGTCTCATAAAGAAAAGAAGAAAGAAGGTGCCCATGCTGATGGCAGCAGTGGATGCCAAATGGAAGAGATATAGAGAACATGACTCTAAACAGGCTGAGGAATTACCTTCCCTCCCATCCCCCTTGCCAGGTATGTGGGTATATGCTGAGACCCTGAACACCCAGTTTTTCCTAATATGAACAAATATGATGCAGATTTTTCAATGTTCATGTTGATGAAGCTATTTAACTGCTCCATTATTTTTCTAGGTATATGTCTGTAGCACTGAAAAGTGTGTATGTTCCTCTCCTTGTTCACTACATGAATAGACCTGATCAATGTGCTCTAAGTTAGCTGATGAGAAAACACCTCAATGTAGCTGAATTCTGTTGGATCTCAAACATATAACACAACAATTAAAAGAAAGGAAAAAAATGAGGTGAAAATCAGAGCATCTGTACCAGGGAAATATTGGTATAGTGGTCACAGGGAAATTTACAGAGTAGATTTGCTTTAGGGGGAGGAACAAAGATAGATGGGACTTACATTCTGCCTCTTTTGAATAATTAAAAGTCATCTCAAGCTGCACAGTAAATGCAAATGGCAAAGTCAATGTACCATTTATCTCCAAAGTTTCCTCCTCGCTGGATTTATCTTTCCCAAGGACTTTGTATCAGACTTTAAAGGCAAAATTGGTAATTGAGCTACAGAAATAACCCTACATTGCAAGGGATATTTACATGTGCTAAGTGCAAAAGCATGGGATGCTTCACATCTGGCCAGCTGCCATCCTCTACAGACACAAAATGAGCTGCCTCATAGGTCAAGTGGAGCTATACCCTCAGAAGAAGAGATGGTGACTGGAGTCTCCAGTCTGAAATAACCTGTGAAGTTTAATTTACCACCCTGCTGTACTTACCTCTGTTACATGATCCCAAAATAAAATGTCAGTGGCTGCAATCTCCTGAGAAAGACCAGAAAGGCTGGGACCAAAGGAGAGTGAAACATGAAAAAAACCACCAAAAACCAAAGAACCCATATCATCTGAGGTTAAGGGGTTTTTTATCAAAATGTATGAAAAGCTACTATGCCAGCATGTATAGTAGTCAGCTGGACTGGTGTGTCCAGAACCACAGAGAGCTATTGAAATCAAAGGAGTTCAGGCTGACAGAAAAGTCTGCCCAGAAGCATTCAAATTAAAGATCAAGACCTTGTATTTTAAGCCAGC
Source organism: Acanthisitta chloris (assembly GCF_000695815.1). NCBI lineage: Eukaryota > Metazoa > Chordata > Aves > Passeriformes > Acanthisittidae > Acanthisitta > Acanthisitta chloris. The sequence continues at coordinate 37,750 of NW_008656406.1, read as the reverse complement.
ATCTCTCAGGAGAAGACTCCTTTTACTGAGGACCATAATAGCAGTGGTGTTTAGACCACATTTTAGCATCTCACATTAGCATATGAGGTCATGCTCGCTGTTTCACAGCCTGTACTTCTTTCACTGGAGTATTTTTCCCTCTCTTCCTGTCAGAACAGAGATGAGAGTCAACTTATATTTTATTCCATACTGTAATATTACAAGACTCGGCCAAAATTCTGTTATCTTTACTCTTTCTGCCAGCACAATTTGAACAACTAAGACAACTTTGACCCCCTACTTGTCACACAACATTCCTTCAGGTGTCATTTTCTTTCTTCTCCACATGTAATTTAGCACAGATCCATCTGGCTTCACTGAGGCAACCAGGGAGTGGCACTGTGGTCCAGCAGACACAGGACCAACTCCCCCAAGAAGCTCTGCCCCTGGCTGACACAGAGGTCTGCAGAAGAGCCAATGACCCCGACATAGCAACTTGCTGGGACTTGGAGGCCCTGTAGTCTTTCTGATTTCAAACTCTTTGAAACACTACAGTCCCAATTCTCTTTCCAAGGGTAGGTCACTTTAGTTTTTCCACATCCAGTACTTGAGTGGATGCTGCATTGATTTATGAAAAGACAGTAACAAAGACATCATCTCAAGCATTTATTGTGGTGGACCATGGGACATAGCCAATATCAGTCTTCCAGCCCATACTGAATCAGTGACATGCTGGAGTAAACACACCTTTACTTCTCATTTTTTGACTTCAACAGCAACAACAATAAAGAACAACAACAAAAAAAGAAACTAGTCAAAAAAAAAAAGAAACCCAGAAAAATTGCCCATATTAAATGTGTCATAATTTTCTGCTAAAAGCAGAAATTAGAGCATTTGAACAATTACAATCAATATTTATTCCAAAGATTTTGCTAATATCTAATGAAGAGTGCAGGACCAAGTGCATATTTCAAGGAGGAAGGTGTGATCACTAGGAAAATGAGCATGCCTACGAGTCCAGCATATTTTTGTTTTAGGCGTTCACAAGTAACTAATGACCTTTCACATTTTATTTCTTGAATGGTCTGTTGGAAGCAGGTTAAAGGGCTTTGCTCCTTAGAGACTGGGTGACAAAAAACATGTCAGAAATACTGCTACTCTAATGAGTCTCTTCAACTGCACTCCAAAAAGCAGCTCCTGCCCTTCCCAATGCTTGGGCTCTTGTCTCTTGCAATGCCCACAAATTGCCAGTTACACCACAACTGCACTCCTGCCTTTAGATCTGAATCATGGAGTTGATATTTATGCCTACACAGAAACACTGGCCTTCTTGGTACTCTGCAGACAGGAATCCTGCATTTCCCTGCCCTCCCAGCACACACACACAGGAGCTGCCCATCCCATCCCCCATCTACCTAATCCATCCTTGAGACCAAATGAGCTGGTTAGAAACACTTATTCTAACTTCCCGGCAATTTTCCACAAAGCCTCCCAGAAGCTGTAATTCACCCGATAAACCCGCTATAATTGAAGAGATGTCTAGCTGTAGGCAGCAGTTTGAGGCACATAAATCCAGCCCCTACAACACACATAGTAGATGAGTCCATCAGGAAGCAGGCTGTAGAAAGTCAGAGGGTACCACCCATACAAAATCATAGACAACAGCAGGAAACTGATGGACCAACTACAAAAAGTGAAGAAATAATAACTTCCCAGCACTTCAAAGTGTGCCTCAGTTCATTTCAAGGAGAGAAATATATAAAAAAAACCAAAGGAAAAACACATAAAACACCCCTAAAAAAAACCCTAAATGATTTACCCCTTTTCACTAAGTAGTATAGTGATTTAAATAAATCTCTATAACGCATCACTGAAACTATTATTTCTCTGCAAAGCTGCATCGTGAGATGGGCCTAAAAGCCATCTGCTTGATTTTCCCTTCAGATCATTTTTCAAAAGACATTTTTAATGTTTTAGCCTAACTAGTAAAGACTTTTGATTTTCAGCCAATCGGCAAACCCAGCCAAGTAATAAGGTGTCAGTGCTGTGCATAATCCTTCCTCGTGCAAAAAAACCCCACACTTTTAAAGTTAATAGCAGCTGAAAATAGAGCAAGGAAATGAAAGTTTGGGAATTAAACCCTCAGGGCATCCCAGCAGTAGCACAGCTGATCCAGACATACCTATCTACCTCTATGGAGGCATGGGCTGGATAATGATCATCTTATTGCCGTCAACATATGTACACTGAGGTCCATCCTTGACAGACTATGCAAATCAGGCAAAACCAATTCCTTCCATTAAGACTTCCACAGCAGTATACAAGCAGGCTTTATATGCCTTCTGTTCAAATCAGAGAAGACATAATTAAATTGAAGTAGCACACAGAATATTTTCTTGCTATTTATTACCACAGAAAAGCTGATGGAGGGAAAGCTTTGGGTAACTATGATGTTGTATTTTGGAGCCAATAGAGACCAAGATTGCTGGACATTAGACTTACATGCTGTTTGGCCATCTAACAAGCAACAGTTTTGTCTTTCAAATCAATGGAATGGACTTTGAGCCCTCAAATTATTAAACTAATCATACCAGGGCACAATAATGTGAATCAATTAAAGAATTAACAAGCAGTTCTTCTGCATTTCTTTCCATATGAGCCTCTCAAACCATATACATAAACATTTGATTAAGGCTTGCAGTGCCCACACAAAGTAAATTGATATAATTAAACCTATGCAAAGCCTCATTCTTGAACCCAGACATAGAGACATGTTTTCTCCAGATTAAACAGGGAGCACTGAAGATGCTGCCACTCCTGCCAGCTCCCCTTCCTCCACTGAGGAGCATCCTTTCCCAGCCAAAACAGCTGACCTTGTGAGCATGAGAAGTGACACCTCTCATCACTTACACTTTATGGAGACCATGCCTCTCTACATTCATGTTCAGCATAAAAGAGTAATCACAAGGTCAATAGACAGCAGAAAGAGCACGCAATTTTATATTGGCATCAGAAGTCCCACCAACTGCGTTCCTTGGATCACGAGTGAAATGCCTGTGACCAGGTTAGCACTGCACATTCATCAAATAAATTGAAAGAAAGGTGTATCAGCCAGATAAAAAGTCACTTCACTGTAGCTAATCACATTTTACACTCAAATAGGGTCTTAAAACTCAAGCAGTTCTGAAGAATTCAGCAAAACTCACAAATTGTGCAGCGGGCCAAAGTGCCAGTATTTGTAACTTGGTGAAACACGAGTGACCCCAGGAGACCCAGAACAGTTTATGCCAAGTCTGATTCTCAGAGCAGACACACTCAAAACCTCAGCTGCTTCTGTCACTAGTGTTCTTGAAGGACCAGTTCCATGCAAATACTCAGTTCCCACCTTGGAAAAAGCTTTTTAGCAGAAATATTTTCTTTAAAACCATATTTTCTTCAGTGCCTGGGAAAGACTAGCAAAAATTCCCTGTGACTTCTTAGTTTTTTTTAGTCTGTTATTACTAGGTTTCTTGCTGGGTGGAAGCTGGCTACGGGCTCAAACCACTGAGACACTTCAGCCATCGTAGGACTTTGGCACCATGATTTTTCTCATCTGGCTGATTACCACTTAATGCCAATACTGGAGACTATGGAGATTGTGGAGACTGTGTCATGTTTAGTGAAAAAAAAAGAGATAGGTGCTTGTTTGAGGCTGTAATTTCAGCCTTTAAGGACGCCCTTTGGTATCCTTGCAGCATTACAGGGATCCTAGTGTCCAAGGAAGGTATTCCACTCCCTCTGACCTGACAGTTATATAACCTTTGAAGAAAGTTATCCCCTCACACACTGAGGAAGAGTGAAGAGCTGATGAGAGGAAAGCTTTGAAATCAGGGTGCTCCTACTGGGTGAGGAAATGCAAATTCCCAGACAATGGGTATAGGAAAAAGGCACTTTTTTATATGATGCCCGAGTCAAGATAATGCATTTTTATTATTGAACAAAATACAAGCTATGTATCTCATTCATCATTTACCTTTAAAGAGAGGAAGATTTGTGTCTGCTCAATTAAAAAAAAACATAAAATCAAATATAGTTTGGTAAGAGTATGTGCAGCCCCACCACAGAAAGTCTTGCAGACATTTTGTACATCGAACAAAATATCAGCCTTTTATTAAGGCTATTACATTTCTTAATTTGTTTTAGACTGTGTTCACTTCCTTGTTATTGTTTTAAATTCACAAGGGATAATTTTAAACTAATCTTCTCATCTTTTACAGCAAACCCTCATCAATAAGCACTGAAAGGATGATTAAAATATCACTCCATGTAGAACAAACTAAGTCAAAATTACTGTGGGGAGTAAATTACCCTAACACAGATGTAATGTCAATGCCTTAATTTTATGAAGGATTTATTATTGGAAAGGAAAAAAAGAAAAACAAAATGTATTCCTAGTGCTGTAAGCAGGTCCTTGTCAAAATAGCTTTTTTAAACAGATAAATGGCAATGTTTAGTTTAATTCTTCTTCATCCTCAGTGCAGGAAAAACTCAATGGAGAAAAATGATGCTATCCTTATCAGCATACTAGGGATATATGTCCAAATGTCTGTAACACCTGTATTTGTCTCTCCAGCTGGCAGGGATATGGTGGTACCCACTCCCTTCATCCTTTCATCTTACATTGAGTGCTTTGCCATCTATAGAGTTGATGTTTCTATCCAGGAGTGTCCCAATCTCTGGAATCATCTGAGCTCCCCTGAGGGGCTCAATCCCACCCTGTCTAGCAGGAGCCACAACATCTCTGATGCATTACACTTACCATGACTTCTTTCCCTGGCATGAGCCAGAACTGCTCCCTGTTCAGACGAGGTAAGACAAGATTGACTTGTATGACAAACTTCTCACATTATTTTAACACTGATCAAAAAAGAGAGTAATGTGGTCCTGAAATATAATGGCAACAAGGCATTAAAGCTGAATGGTTCCTTGGCTCGTCTTCCACTAACATCCTTGCACTGCTTTTTCACTCCAGCTACAGGCAGGAGTCTGTAAGGTTTGGATATTTCCTTTTCTATTTGGGTTTGGGATTTTTTCTTTTTTTGTCTTTCTTTTCATTCCCTCCCAACAAATGTTCATTTATTCTCTTGAATCACTTCCAGGATTGCCTGCCTAGCTATTTACCTTTGATTTATATGAAATCAGAGATGCACTGTACACTTGTCAAATTAATTTTTGTAACTTGCTATATTAACCTATAAGCTTTAGGGATATTTCTATTTCTTTGATATTAATATTTGAATTCTGCAGCTATTACATCATACAGTTCCCAGTTAAATTCTTTAAGGATGCATCATGTTTTCATGTTTCTTCCTAGTTCTAACTAGCTGGAAAAAGGAGAATGACAACATTTAGCAGTCCTTGGCTGATACAAAATAGCCCACCTCCAAGTTTAGGATTACAGTCATCTTGAGTTAAATTGTCATACCCATTCAGATCTGATGCATCCTTCTTTATTCTGCTGCACTTAACCTGTATTCATAACAAGAAAAAGCTAAATGACCAATATATATTTCTGAATCCTGCCATCTGCTGTGTTTGTAAACTGCCCAAGTGCTAATTTCGCCCATCAAAGCAATACTCAGCAGGCCTTTGTTTTGCTATTATCCAGTCAAACAGATTCCTGTGATGGACAGTTGATAAACATCTAGGGCTGGACTGACTCAAGCACTGTCAAATATCTATCATGGCAAATCATTCTACAAGATAAAAGCAAAAGGTATGGCTGCCAAAAATTAAATTATTTTCTTTTCTCTACATTTCCTGCCTTTTCAGTTATTCTAGCAGCGCAGAAATTATAGTTATCTGGCAGTTTCTTGCTGGTGAACAGATCTTGTCCCAGGAGACCACCACCACACCCCTGGCTAAAGCACAGAGATAAGCAGATCAACTACATATCACAAAGTGAATTCCCAGAAGAACCAGAAAGGGAGCATGGTGTCCAGTGCTTGTGTCACAGTGGTGGGCATACTCATCTTCTCCTCACCTTGCATTACATGGATGTTCCTTTCTCTGCCCTAGGAACATTCTTGTTTCTGATCCGTTGAATTTTTCCCATTCTCCTCTGTGGAATCAGACATATAATTCATTTATTTATTCCACAATGTCTGCTGCTGCAGCAAAATTACCCTTTCCATTTTGCAGAATCCCTGTTGCCCCATTCACTTCTTATTCTTTATCCTCTTGAAATCTCTCATTTATTTTTACCTCTTGTCCAATTTTCATTTTGCTTTCCATCTTTCCTATTCTTATGCTCCCCTTAACATTTTCCAGTTTATTCTGTAATCTTTGCAGATCATCTGTGAGTTTGATCTTTCATAATTCACGAGTCCATTGCTGTCCCTCTTCGCACTTGCAAGTTCCTGTTCGCTGCATTATTTTACAGCAAAGTCCTGCTCTCATCCCAGTACAATGGCAAAACTCCTATTGATTCAGTAGAAATGGGACTCTTGGATATTTATGGCTTTGCACAATACACATAAGCCCTGGGCAGGGGGAGACAATGTAATTAAGCAATAAGGCATGACAGACCAGGCTGCACTGCCGATTAATGGGTGCACAGTGTGTGTAATAAACGTGAGCCTCCGGCACACCTGAGGTGCCCATTAATCAGCCCTATGGTACAACCTGAAAACTCTGATCATTATGAAACAGGTATCTAAAACATTAAAATGCCCTTTTTTAAGTGACAGAAATCATTAATCAGAGTGGAGATCTACTCTTGTGTCCATGACTCTACCAGGCTGCAGTGACTTTCCATCGCTGTTCCTCTTTATGTTGCAGAAATTAAGTAGGAGCCTGTATTTATTTTAAATAGATAATTTCCCTACTTGCCTCTATGCCTTTGTCACCATGTTGGGGGGTAACATATCACCATAGGGATCAGGTAACATAGGCACTGATAGGACACATTCCTGTGCCACCATCCTCTGGTGATGAGTACCACAGGTGAAGGAAAACATTCAAAGGAGCCTCCACAGCCAGTGTGCTGTAAGTTTTGGGAAACATCATGCAGCAATAGTCACCACAACACCTGCTTGCAAGCTACCCTGCACCCACCTGGAAATATAACGGGACCTTGCTCTTATGGCAGTGTCATCAAGGGGATCTCTGTGGTTTGGCATCCTGGGCAGATGCACCCATTAGGTGATCTAGTCACAGTGGGGGCACTCAGAGAGTTGCATTGAGTGTGACCACATTGCAACTCAGGCACTGCCTGCACTGTTGTTTGCACAACTACTAACATCATCGTTAGCTCCTTTCAGAGTCAATCACCATGGGTCTTAAATTCATTAAGCTGGAAATCACAGCCCTGCTGAAAAAGTACTGAATGTGTTTTGCACAAAGCATTATGTGAGGTACCTCACACATAGCCTCTGGTGCTTTTCCAACCAGACACCTTCATATTCACAACCTAATATCATTTTCCTGTAGCCTTAGCCTCCCAGATGCCTTTATGCCTTTTGACGACCAGACCTCCTCCTGCCTGTGTGTTCTGCTGCAGCAATCTGCAGAGGGGGTGAGGAGGAGGGAATCCAATAATGGGTAATGGTGAGACTGCAGGTGTAGCACCTGCCATAACAGGCCCCCACTCCTGGCTGCACTCTGTAACACTTCAGGACAAACCCTCTTCCACCTTACCTCCATCTCTCACCAGACAAGCTGCACTCAGATGGTAAGAGAGGCTGAAATCCATGCCCTCTTACTGGGGGCTGCACTGTTCTTACTGATGTACCAGATAATTCTGATTGAAGTTCTCCGACCTCCTGTGAATCAGCTTTAGAGTACTGAACAAGATAAATAAGAAACAAGAACAGTAACATCAGAAACGAGTCGAGAAGCAGCTCTCGCTCAACAAAGACTGAATTTTTCCGTTGTCTGGTGCTTTTCCCCAACACAGATAGTGATGCAAAAGACCCAGTCCTCCAAATTCCACTCTTCACTAAATAGCTTCTTTCTCTCCATTCCCATAGAGAAGGGCAGCTCGATACTATGTTTGTTTTCCAATTTAAGGCCCATGCCAACATGTTCCAAAAGTGTTGGCATTTTCATTTTGTTCAACTTAATGGAGGGTGACTCAAACCTTAAGCTGTTTGATTTTGGAAAGCAAATCAAATATACAGTGCAGCAGCGAGCGAGGCATGCTGCAGCTCTATACCAGATACACATTTAAAAGCAAATTTCTATGCTTCCTTTCCAGAACAATATAGATCCCTGTTCATTTGCATTGTGTCTGTCCATTTCCTTTCTGAAGAAACATACCACAAACTCCAGGCATCAAATAGCTTCCCATGCTTGCTGTTTCTTTCTGTTTTGAATCACTGCTAGTTTCTTCCAACTGCCTCAAAGCTAAACTGGCCTGAGTCTCTATATACTTTATACAACTGCTGTGTAAGCACAGTCAGAATGGCTGCAGAGCACAGCTAGAGGACTAAGGCACTCACACACTCCAAGGTGTTCCTCTTCATGGCTGCAAAAGGAACACAAAATGTCACTTGGACTCTGAGGCCTTTTGCAAATACAGCGGGTTTTCTCAAAGCTAAGCACCGACATATTCCCCCTCCATCAGTCCCTTTGCTGCTATGCCATAGGATGTGGGTGCACAGGTAAGTTGCAGGAGGTGGTGATTTTTCTTTTCGCCATTAAATGGCTCTGCAAATCTGTAGCACATTTAACCATGCTGGATCTCAGCAGAGATTTTTGGGTTTATCACTTTTCCCTCCATGTGCAAACTGCAGTGTTCTGGGGAAGCAGTGGAACATCAGAGATAGGCACCAGACATTTTGGAGCTAAACCAACACTCTTTGCTTTTATCAGGATGAGGAATATTCTAGAAGAAAAGTATGTGCTACAATTCTTTTCTGTGAGGGTGGTGAGGCACTGGAACAGATTGCTCAGAGAAGTTGAGAATACCTCAGCTCTGGAAGTGTTCCGGGCCAGGTTGGATGAAGCTTTGAACACTAGACCACCTGGTTGAGTGGAAGGCTTCCCTGCCCACAGCAAGGGATTTGGAACTAGATGATCTTTAAGGTCCTTTCCAACCCAAACCATTCTATGGTTCTGTGAATCAGAAGCAGGAATCTAAACATTTGCTTCTTAGAGCTGAATTTAGCAACGTAGAAGAAAACACAAGTGTGTTTCATACAAAATAAAACCCGAAACAGTGGGGTTTGAGCACCCAGCAGAACTTTTTAATTTGTAAATCATGTAACCAGCTGCCAGCTCTGTAGCTGTGCATGAGGGGAAAAGTTTACCAAATACTTATGTGCAGCACGATATTGAGATCTCCTTTGGAGACTGTTCTCAGCATGAAGGGAGCTGCACACCCTAGGCACAGCCATGGATAGTGGTGTAAATCAGAGTTAATACTGTGACAGAATGAATGCAAATCATCAGAGATCCTTAATTTAAATGGCAGTGCAGGCACAAATAAAGGTTGAGGCAAGTGACTAGCTAGAATTAGATCTGGGGGGATTAAAGGAGAAGCCCTACTGTAGAAGACAATTTCTGAGTGTCAGTTTGTTCAGCCTTTACCCATCTAATCTGAAAACTCAAATCTATTTCAAAGTATTCAATTTGGTTTTATTTTTTTAAAAACATACATGAATCAGTCTTTTGGCTGTGGCTCTCTGCTCTCCAGCTAGTAAGAAAATTTCAGAAGTTTTTGTAGTAAATAGCTTCCAGCAGAGAATGATTAGCATGAAGATTGATTGTGTGATTTACCATAGTATATGGTAAATGTTTTCTGCAACTAAATAAGAAGAGCATGATCCTACTCTGTGGGAGGGCTGTGTTTAACTGCTCAGAACATCCCAGGAAAAAATAGATGCTGTTAAGAAACTATTAAAGAAGTACTAAACAGTGTTTTCTCTTTCCACCGCAGAAGGTCAGAATGACCTAGCACTGTTGTGCTAATATTTTTAACTTAGACAATAATAATTACAGGTACATCTCCACCTTTAATGCTGAGAGAAAATACGACACTTGGTATTAATCACATCTTTGGTACCAAACAGTTGTGTGTAGCCACCAGTGTCTTTCAGCCATCCATGGGCACAGCTGATAGGACCCAGTGTGGCCTGTGTGAGTGGTGAAGGCAGCTCTTTTCTGAGCTCTCAGCCTCATACAGCTGGGCTGTGCTTCCATGTTCACCAGAGCTACAAGAGGCTTACATTATAAAAATGCAGATATCCTCAAATGCATAATAAACTCTTAATGATATTCCAGACTGTATTCCTCACACTCACATCTTTTCTCTGAAAAATGAGTGTCTGCTCAGCCTGTTTGCTTTAATAAAAAGAAGACATTCTAGAGAAATGGCTCCCATATTGTCATTCAGAACAAATATGCAAAATTAACAGCATATATCAAGATCTTTGTAGACACAATCCCATTTTCTAAGATGGAAAGAGACTATTTTGGAAGAAAGCAAGTAGGGCACTTGTCTGAGGACCCAAGAAAATGTGCAAACCCTCCAAAGTGTCCCTGAGAGGAGGAAAGGACCCATCTGTCTCAGGTCTGCAGTTCTCCCAGGGCACAAATAACACAATTTCAGCCACTCCTGCAAGCAGCCTTGAATCATCAGAGCTGCTTTTCTCCATCACTCATACTGCAGCACTGCCAAGGAGAGAAGTGGGGCAAGGCAGAACCCTCTGTAACTGAGCACCTTCAGAGCAGGGAAAATAGGTGGGACAAAGAGCCCTTGAATTTCTCCTCCATCTCCTTCCCACGTAAAAGGGAAGGGAAGGGGGGGTTCTCAGACATGGGAGATGAGTGGAGATGGGATGTGTGCAGATACTAGAATTTAAGACAGTTGTTTGGCAACAGGTAGCTTTTCATAAAATACTCCATGATTCAGTCTCATCTGAGGCTTTGCAAGCAGGGCTCCAGACAGAAATGAGCTGTTGATATCATGATTTCCTTGCTAGGCATCGAGGGGCAGTAGGGAAGGCTTAAAGGGCCAAAGCACAGACAGAAAACAGCACATGCACAGGAATAGCCATACATGAGAGGAGAGGGATGAAGTCAGTCTCATAACACATTTACTTTTATAGCTGGGATGGATGATCTCAGCAGCACATCTCTTTGGCTGGTCACACAAAATTCAGCCCACTTTGATATGCTGTAACACGTGCAATAGGAACAGGATTTTGGGCAAGCAGACAAGAAGAATGCAGTACTTGCTGGCAAAACTTCAGTACACACACAAATCACACACAACTATATATGCCTTTAAACACGTTACTACATTGCCATCACTGAGGGCCAACTTTGCAGCAAGCTTGACATGCTTCACTGCCGTGGGGTATTTACTCAGAATGGGCTTATCTGAGCCAAATTCTCTGTCCCAGGGTCCATCCACTAAAACCAGGTACTAGTTACTTACTGCATAGGCAATCATTTACCTAGAAACGTCATTAAAATCTCCAATTTAATTAGCAAAAGCCAAACTGGAAAGATTAGGCTCAAGAGCACTTCAATCATCACTTCGGACTCCCTGACTTTCAGGCAGATTTTCTACATGCTCAAAAATTCAACTACAAAATCATAATCAGTGCTGCAGAGACCCTATGGGGAATACTGAGGATGATTTCTCTGCCTGGTTTTTCATTTCGCTTACCCTTCTATAGCTGGTGGTATCTATACACCAACATTATTCTCTTTTCTGCTTTAATTTGAGTTCAGAGCCTTCTTGAACAAATTTTATGTTTACTTAAGAAACTGTTTTACTTCCAGCAAGAGATGGCTTTTACTGAGAGCATTTCCTCCAATGACTTTTTAATCTTCCTACCCTTGACCTTTCAGTTCAAAATATTAAATAAATCACAAGCTATTACTTGTATTTATTAGGCAATTAAAAGCCAAACTCACCTTTTCCTAAAAGTTATGTAGGAAAATGGAGCCCAAAGCAAGAAGGACTAGATGATCATGCTACTAAAGACCAAACATATGTGAATTATTCTTGTGACATTTTCCATTCTTGTTGCCATCTTCATAATGAAAATGAGGTGCCAGAAGCTTCATTCCTCATACCCAAACTTTATGTGATTTCAGGTATGTGCTATATTATATTGAGTTTTTTCAATATTTTTTCAATATTTGGAAATATATCCCCTACATTTCTGATTACAGACTAACAACCCATGGGAGAGGAATGCATTTTAAGACCCAAGTTCCCAGCCTTTATAAACACACAGATATGGAAAATCTTCTGTCATAGTTCTTCTGTGTACTCTGCCCATTAAAAGGCAGCACACAGAGAAATGCAACAGGTTGAAGATCTAGAAAGAATTTTTAGTGAAAAGAAATTCTTAATTTAAAAAAATGAACCAAGACCCCAAAACCCCCCCCACACACACTCTTCCAGGAGCAAGACATTTAAGAACAGCACCACAACTGCAAGATTGAGCAGTGTTGATGGTATTTTAGATGAAGAATGTATTAGGAGAACAGGACAGTTTAAGGCAATAGATATCACAGCGGTGTCCTTCTCTTCCTGTCACTCTTCCAATGACCACATTTCAGACTAAAAAAACATTAATTTTTAAATTCAAGTGGTCTGTGGAGAGTTTGAAAGGGCCTCATGTATCAGTGTACTATCAGAAAAACTTCCATTCAACACTGTCAAATAGCAGCATTTATTCACATGCTTCTACTCAAACCAGCTCCTGTATGAGGAGTTGCACCACATTAACTTGAAAAGCTGAATTTTGAGATCTTGTCCAAAAGGGCAAAAAGCTTAGATTGATGAGGAAGTCAAAGATATTCAGGTGCAAGCCAAATATATTAAAGTGCATGACTTACATGTACAGAATCAAAAGAAGGTGATAACAAAAAAAGGGATATTTGAGGAAGTACTTTACTAGTATTTTAATTTGCAATGGAAGAGCCATGGACTTTCTCACAGATCCTGTAGCAGCCCAAGGTGATGAAGCACAGGTGCACAGACAGTGCCTGGGTGTTTCACCCTTTCCTGGCAGAGGAAGGTCAGCTGGCATCCTGGTAAGGCTTCTGTTACAGCAAGAAAGTGAAAGCTCTTCTTTCAGCATGGTTCTCATCTCAAATAAAGTTTTATGAGGTTTGCTATTATTGCTTGGGTTATTACTGCAGGTATATGGACAAAGGCATTAAAAGACAAGGAAAGGGCTGCCATGCTCACAGGCAGGGAGCTTCCAAGCAACAGTTTCACTGGACCCTTGACCGTCTGCAGCCTGTTCTTCTTAGGAGACCTATTCACATTTAGAGGTTACCAAGTTTTACAGCAAACCCACTGTAATAAGGTGAGCACAATGAACATTTTGCTTCTAAACCAGCAAACTCTATGTTACTTTCACACCACTCCATTAAGCACACATTAGAGCGCTCTCTGGGTCTCTGTTAACAATCATAGAGAGATATCAGACATTTCCTAAGAATCGGGTTACAAAAATGTAGCTGAGAGACATGCAAGGACATAAAAATTCCAATGAGATAAAAGCATCCCTGTTTACATAGCAATTCTGTTTCATTAGGCTCAGTGTTGTTTCATTATATTCAATGCCATTTAGTTTTGATGTTCGTTTCAAGGCTGCTTATGTATACAGAGGCATAGAGGGGGAAACACAGTAAAAACTCTGTGCTGAATGCAATGTTGAAATGGATTTTAATATGCAAGAAAAGGTATATAACATGGTCTAGTTAAGAAAGTGTCATTGTTTGCTTACACATGTTGCAATACAAACTATACCCTAAAATCAAATTTGCCTTCACTAAATCTCACAAGCAGAGAGACTCTTGATGGAAACTTCTCAGAGACTATTTGGAATAGAGATGTCTTTTCCACCTATTTGCACATACTTTCTGCTAGGTGAGATCCACTCTTATTTGGGGCTTTAAAGAAGAATTTTTAAATTTTTGTTTCTCAGGGATGAATTTCATTTTTTAGTGCTGATGTCCATCTGGAGTCTTTTGCCAATGGCAAAAATCTAAAGCACGTGGGCTTGTACCTTTGAGGCCGGATAACTACATGCTGCACTGTGAAATTGCCTACTTTCTTAAAATGTTTTTTATCAAATTTCATATATGCAGCAGCTCAAACCCACTAAGGGCTTAATTTTCCATTTTGTTGTATGGTATTTTGCACATCTTGCTATAGGGTTTCCCTGAAATTGCATAAACTCATTTTAATTGTTCCCAGTGCTGACTCCCATTTAATTAAATGGTAGTACTATAGCAAGATTTATTGTACAGAAACAGAGATTTTTTTTTAAAGCTGTAATGGAACATATAATAGATGTGTCACATTTTAAAAGCCTAATTAAATCTATTGTTTCTCTATGTCCTCAGCATGTCTCTCTCAAGTGTAAGATATAATTTTAAATGGCTGAGATGTTTGTTTCCATGATCATACAAGCTGGATCCACACTAGGGTGGTTGCTCCTGGCAAAGTGAAAGGAGCATGTAAGAGTGTAAGTGTGTGTGTGTATGGGGCACTGAATTTAACTCAGATAAGTGAAAGGACTGGAAACAAGAGGATGTGTTTTGCTCTTTGAGGTTCTCATCTGATGTCCTTGGATGAAAAAGGCAGCTGAGCCAGTCTTAGGGGGGCAGGTGGAAATCCTGTCCCATTCCCCCTCTATGTGCACAGCTTTCCAGGCTTTTTCCACCCCAAACTGAGCCTGACCCCTGCAGAAATGAGCAGTGGAGAGCTGAAGGACCAGGGACCTTGCCCACCTTGCCAAAGAGCCTTTACAAGACAGACAAATGAATCACTAGGGTGGTGAAATACTGAGCTTTACCTACCTCCAGGATAGCAAGGACAGTAAGGGGTGCAACAGTGTCAGCACTAGCAGGGAAGCAGAGCAGGCATGGGAATGCTTTCCTTCAAAGAAGCCTCCCAGGACAGGCTGTTCTGCACTGCCCCTTCCTCAGGGATGTTCCTCATAAATAAAAGGCATTTGTCTGGAGCTGGCTGGGATAGCAGCTCTGCATGAGCTCAGGGGTTGTGGTACTTTGTTTCTTTAACCACCTCACGTCCTAGCTTTCAGATGCTAAGAGGAAAAAAATTACAGTGATTATTAGGACAGAGCCAGGTAGGATTTTCTAAAGTGCCCAGCATTAAGCAGACTCAGCTCCCAAAAATGGAAGCTCACTGCACTTGCAGAGGTAATTAGGCTACAGCCTGCCTTTCTTAGAGAAATTCCCCTTTGTCCATAATCTTGAAAGAGAAGAGATGTGCAACATTTTAGAGACAAGCTGAACTCCAGCTGAGAGGAAAGATTTCAGCCCATGAGGCCAAACTTGTGCTGCCCCAACGGCATTTCAGCAGCAGAGCAGACCACAGGGCTCAGAGCTGTAACTGCCGTGATCAGAATCATTGCAGTTCTTCCCTTCTGCACAGTTAATACAACCATGGCTGATTTTAAGGGCAATCAAATACAGCAAGTCCCTAAAAATGAGAATAATAAGAGGCACCAAGGGAGGCAAATTCCCTTAGAGATCATTGGAGATTATCGTTGAGAAGAAAATTCAGTACAAGCTAGATATCAAATGTAATAACTCCTGTGAAATACCCTTTTATGGAGAATCAGAAGCAGAGTGGTTACTTAGTCTTTGGCATCTATAACCTCTTATAGTGAAGAATACATTGCAATTATTTAGTCTTAAATAAGTAATCACTTTTTTCCTGCTTTAATATTCTGGAAATAATTATATTACTTGAGGTTCATTAACTGTTTCCAGCAGAATAACCAGCTTTATTTAATTAGCTGGATGAAGCTTTTTAGTTACTTTCTTTCTTTCCATCACTGATTAAACATTAGTTTCAGAAGATTAGCAGCTATTTTCTTCCAGTCAGTATGCTCTCTAGTTTATAATCTTTTTGTGGGAGAAAAAAAATTATGGTAAATCAAACCGAAATGCTGTGATTACTTAGAAAAGACATCAATGAGAAATAAGGTTTGCTGAACTCTTTCATCTGCTATCCTGTCCCTAGCAGTAAAAATGGTAACATTCCCAAAACCAAAGTGAATCTCACTTGTAAGGGACCAGACTCTCTTTCTACACCTTTGTTATTGAGCAAGAACTGCGCTCTGAATATCCTCAAAGGGAGACTGGTATGAAATAAGCATAAACCTGATGTAATACATCAACCATGTATTCCACTCACCTAGCTTTGATGCCAAAGCACATCACTTTACAAGTTGAAATATGAACTGCTGCTCTTCCAATCCAATTCCAGCATGTGGAAGTGACCAACACATAATGGGCATTCAGGATTTATTCTTCTTTTCTTCAATCTGGCCTTAGGCAATTCCTGCAACACTTAATCCTACATGTTTTCTGTACGTAAGTCTGTACATATGAGACATTTTTAGCAAAGTACAACTCCCTGTAGGCTACCCTGGAAGAAATGGGTGGTGGATGGGAAGGAAATAGTGAAAGTCAGGCAGAAAGCAGCTTAGAAACAGGTATTCTCCTTGTCTTTACCAAAACCACCATTCAGGAAGCAAACAGACCTGCCACCCTTCATCCTGCCAAGTGGAGGGGGAGGAGGGTTGCAGGCTGTGGTCCTTGGGCAGGACCTAGGCCACTGGGAATCCAGCATAGTACCTTGCTTGCTCAGCAGCCGAGGAATATTTTTATCAACAATTTACATTCCTATCTGACCAGTCACTGCAGCAGTCATTAGCCAACTTGTTTTGCTGAAAACCATCTAACCTCCACAATGCCAAAAATCTGGACTACCAAAAATGAACTATCGTGGGATTATAACATAACTTCTACAGCATTAAGAAAATCAACAACTTTGTAGAAAAAATATCCAACCACATCATCTGTCAACTACTGTCTTATATTTCTTCAATTTTAGCAAACAGAACCTCCACATCTACAAAGCATACAAACACAAGCATGAAATTTTATACCCCTCCTTTCCGAAGGGAAAGAAATAGTGTCTTGGCCTGCTTTGCCAGTTAATTTTTGTGCCCTTCACAAATTGTGTTTGTCTGCAGCAGTAAAATCATAGCTTTCTCACCGTCCTTGCAGCACATTCCCTTGGAAGCAAGTACAGCCAAGCAAATGCCTGTGCCTACTGCAGATTTCAAAATGATGCACCATTTTGAGTATCATGGGTTTCAGGTAGTGCATATTAGCAGGGGCATCATGATTACTGTATGAATCTTTAGAGAGGGAATAAATCTGTCTATTTCATTATGAATAATAAACATTTAAAATTGAAATCCAATTTGTTTTAACTGAAAAGTAAAAATTTCTATAGATTGTAAATTTTAATTATTAGCCATTTTTACCTTTTCTGTGCTCAAGGCCTTTTTTTTTTCACATATCATGCCAATGCAGACCTAAACTGTCAGTTACATCAAAGGTCTCTTTACATTTGGCAACATAAAACAGCTTTACTATGAACTGCAACTACAGGAGATCTTTTATGACTCAGGTATAAGGAGTCAAGTTTTAAGGTAGAACTCTCTCTCCCTGTCCCTGTTTTGATGAAAATACATTTGACTTACAAGAAAGCTGCAGATGTGCCAAACAGCCAAAAGCAAAACAGGGAGCAAAATTCTAGCTACTAATGCCTCTGCTTCCAAGTCTTTACCATGCTATTTTTGGCTTGTTTCATGAGCACAGGCATGCTACCAACTGACATAAAGGCCACCTCTGCCATGTGCTGGTGCATCGATGGATGAGGGCAAGCTCTGCTCAGAGAACCCAAATGAAGCAAACCACTCCTAACACATACATTGTTATATGTACCTTCATATGGGTAAGGAAAACAAATGTGATAGGAATTCAGTCCTATATGGCATGGTCAATGGATATCCATGTAGGGATCCTGCAGCAGAGAAAACAGTACACTGTAGGTGATTGACAGGTTTTGGAAAGACCCCTCTGTTTATTTGCACAAAGTCAATACCCAACCAGCCAATAGTCAGAATTCAGCCATCATTTAACACTGTTGTCAGTATATTTGTTTACATGATATCTTTGATCATTATATACTTTTTCACAGTGGGTGAAATCTGTCAAGAACTCAACAAAACATGCCCATCTTTTGTCTGCGTATTGCAAAAAGAAGGATGAAAGAGAGATAGCAAACCATTTTTCTTTCTTTTTAGGCAAGTGATGGGATCATGAAGCAAGAAAAGATTTCAGCCGCTCATTTCCTCCCAGCATAAGCAGTTACTAAGTTCGAGAAAAGCCTTTACAAAAGAAGGACTTGATGTGTGCTTGTATAAAGGATGAGGGAAAACTGATAGCAGGTGGCATTTCAGTTCCTATATTCCCAGAGCAAATTCAAAGTTGGAATATAACTTAAATTGAGCCTGTGGAGCAAAGTTTCTCCTTTAGATATAATACAGCTAGGCAGGCTATTGCAGTTCCCTGCAAGAACAGCAGCATTGGGGTGATTTCATTGCTTAATAGTAAAATTCTTCAGTGCAAAATAGTAAAAGCATGGATTCTTCAGGACTAAAGGACAGAAATTTTTCTATTTTTAAAACCTCATTATGTTAAACATGTTTTTCCATATCCCTGTCCCTCAAAATGTGGCTTGCAACAAAACAGGAGGATGAAGCCAACAGCTCTGAGTCAGATATGGTACTGATTTTAAACATCAACTTCATTGACTCCAGTGAGTCACTCTAGGCTACCATAATAAATTTGCACCAAAAGCAAGTTCACTGCTGCAGTTTCACTGGTCTGTAAGAGGAGGTCCTTATTAAGCAAAGGGACACCTAATTAAGGGAGACAACTAAGATCTTGAGCCAGCATTAACTGGCAAAATTTCACTGACTGTACTCTCAAGACTTCCAAAAATTTCTTTTGAAAACTTGTAGATTTGACAGCCATTTCACAGATGCTCCTTCCCTCCAGCACCGAGTCTCTGTGCTCACTCTTCCCTGTTTTTCTGTAATTTGTTGGCATATCACAGCTCTGAAAACTATCACTTGCTCTAAATTTCCTAGTCCATGCTCATTGCCAGTGACTATGGTTGCTGTTTCTTTTCAATTTAGTGTTGTCATCTTGACTGAATAAATGGCACATTTTTCAATAGTTGATGTATTTTTCAACTCACCATTTACAAAATAAGCCTCTAGTGCTCATGGTCACAGAAAGGAGTTCAGAGAGCAGGGAGAAAGCAATGCCTAAAAGCCAAATAATAGAAAACAAAATTTAAAATTCTGACATTTACTCTTTTTCGTGGTGGACTAGTTTGCAGGAAAGCTTCGCATAATTTTTAACTGCTTGGGACTATCAGAACACACTCGCCTCAGTCTGCAAATCTCTGTCAGGTTTTAGCAGCATGAAAAGTCATTACAGTCAGTCTCCATTCACTGGCCACCCCAATGTAACCACCTCAGCTGGGGACAGGTCATCTGGGAACTTTTAAAACAGCTGACCACCAAGACCAGACTTTCATCTACCCTTTAAAGAATCAGTAGACATTTATACAGCACCCTGAAACAGGATTTCATTGCATCTTGGTAATTTAGGATTTTCTTTCCCTGCTGCCTGTAGTTAAGCACTTTTTTTTATCTGTTCCATCTGTGAAGTGCAATGAATTTCTGACAGACTTTATAGTGACTGTCCTTCCAGTTTAAATCTTCCCAGAGAACTTGTTTACCTGTGCTTACTAACCAGGCTGTGGTGTAATAAATCATTTAAATAGACTTACAATTTGGTTGTAAAACATCAAGAGATGCTGACCAAGAACACCATTACATTATAAGCAGAAAACTCTTGTGTTATAAACATTGTTCTCATGCATTATACACAGTGTAAGATTAGATATTTTACACAGCAATGGAGAAAATAGAGAAGGGTTTTTTTCTAATAACATTGTCAGTGTACAGAGTTATCCTGAATATGACAATATCTTGAACCTCACGGTGGGCCTGACTCTGTCCTGAATTAAATTGCTTTCACCAATTCCTTTCAGTTTTTACTGGAACAAGCAAACCTGAACACCCCTTGAGTGCTGCACACGTGTGTACATGTGGGTTATATATCATGAGAGCATTTGGACAATATTACAAACATGATACCTTTCTATGGAACAAGATTACTACACCTGATTATCTCTCCAGATCTCACAGGTATCTGATGGCACCCTTTTACCCCCAGCCCTCCCCACAGCTCACAGTGAAGTCCCTGGACATAGAGAAGCTGGTGGGACTTGTGAATGATGTATGAAAGCCACATTATTGTATTACAGCAGGACCTAGAATATCCCAGCAGAGGCCGGGGCATCATCATGTTAGCTACTTTAAAATCATAACATAAAATTCTGAAGTTGATGGCACGAAGAAAGAGGTATTACCACCATTTCACAAAGAGAAAGAATTCAGATGACAGATTCAAAGACGACCACACCAAGCATCTGGCAGAGTCATGCACAATCTGGGTCATCTGCCTCCACAGCAGGATGCATCTCCCAGAGGCCGGGGCATCATCATGTTAGCTACTTTAAAATCATAACATAAAATTCTGAAGTTGATGGCACGAAGAAAGAGGTATTACCACCATTTCACAAAGAGAAAGAATTCAGATGACAGATTCAAAGACGACCACACCAAGCATCTGGCAGAGTCATGCACAATCTGGGTCATCTGCCTCCACAGCAGGATGCATCTCCTTCTCCTTATACGCTCTTCACTTGCATAAAAAAATGCAGCAAACAGAAACATCAGTTCCTCAAACATCCCATGAATGCATTCACGTTATCTGGGAAGATAGCACTGTCACCTCTAAAGGATGATATAGGGACCAAGAAGTCTATCTATATGATATGGAAGGGACCAGAGTGCCTGCTATGTTACAGAGATGACAGAGCTGCACAGCATCACCGCTGAGTCTAGAAAACACACATTTATGCTGTTTACCTACTGGCAGTTTGGGCTCCTAGTGAATTATTTGGAACTATGGATGCTATCTTATAGGGAAGGCTTCCTGAATTATCATAAAGAATGGCAGCACACTGCAATACTGTACAAGAATTTTTGCATGGTTTAGTTAAATTTTGCTTTTTTCTTGCAGCTATCAAGAGACTTCATCAGCCATAACAGAGATAGGATAATAACCCACAGGCATTGCAAAACTTCATGTTAAGGAGTCAAAGGAGAGAATTAGATCAAAATGATCAGAACCAAAATCTAATGTTATGGAGGGAGGAGAGTAAAATAAAAAGAAAAAAATCCACACCACGCACATCTTCAGACAGCAGGAAGGCAAGAGACACAGAGGGATGAGACCCAGCTACCAAAGCATAAAGGAGACATGATGAGGACATGCAATGGTACATGAAGCAAGTGGTTTTGCTCTTTTCATCTCTTTCTCTGCTGCTAACAACTACCATGGCTACATCACCACATGCTTGTTGTTAGTTTCTTCTGCAAGTTTCCACAGTACCTTCTGAAGAAAAAAAAGATCATATGACCATTGTTTTTTTCCTTCAGCCATGTAGGTAAATCTTACTACAGACCTCACAGTGATGTGGATGAGGAAAGTTCACATGACCTTTTATACTGTCTAACCAGCATGAGCTGTAGACTCCAGCACATTGGCCACAACAGTCAGCTGACCAAAGCTGTCGTGTTTATCAGACCCAGAGGAGAATTTCTGCCATCCCCAACATCATCTTTCTTCTTTATAAGATCTGTGGACCTTTCATCCTGAGAAAGAATCTGAGAAAACTCACACAGAAAGGCAACTCCCCCTTCTTGAAAGTTAAAAAATTAATTTTATTTATAGGAAAAACATAAGAGCATGCCAATGTGGGGTCAAAGGATCATTCTCTGGGTTAAATTCTGCTGTGTGAAAACAAATTTGCACATTCATTTAATTTGTATATACATTAGTGTAACGGAGTGAAGAAATTGTCTAGTCAACTGTGGTCTGACTCTCACTCTATGAAAATTCAAAGCACAGAAAAACTCATATTTCAACAGGCAATTTTATGCAATAAACAATACTATAAAGTAAGAATGTAAAGGTCAGATTTACAGCCAGAATTTTATCCTTTTTACATGCCACAAAACCTATTTATTTGGAGACAAAGATTCAATTTACAGGTTGAGGTTAAACTCAGACACACAGAAACCTAAAAGACATATTCTTTTTTCTGCCTTTGCAACTTACCCCATGCCCACAGACACAGGCCAGCCTGCCACATGAGGGTGGAAAAGTACATGTAGTTCCGGGAGTTCCTGGATAGCACTAGGACAGGGAACCGTGCCCTGCCATCCCCAGCACTATCCAGCAGGATGCACTGGTTAAGCCTAGAATGCTGGCAAAGAGCTGCATGACTCCACACTTCAGAGAAACTCCATAACAAAACCCTAAAGTTATATAAAGCAGATGATTCCTTAGCTGTCAGTTTCTCTAGAGGCTGATTGAGCCTCCAGACAATGGGATAAGAACAAATACTTTATTAGATGACTCCATATCCTACCAAATGCTAGCTGCTCGTCTTTGTTTTCCATGTCTTTTGCTTCCTGCACCAAGGTTATTTACCTACTGTATCTTTAGGTTAGTGACTGGTAAGCTCTGCATCCTTACAAGTCAGTGATAGCACCTCTTAGCACCACGACTGCTTTATTTTTAAGCACACTCTTCCATGCTTTTTCCAAAAGACACCTTATCTTAAAGGGCGAATTTCCTATACATCTCCAAAAGCAACTACATGGTCCTCCTTGCACATCCATGCAAAAGTTTTACAAGGATTGTAGAACCAAGCAAAAATAAATTGCAGCTACAATGAAGCTGCTGGTGAACCAAGGTGCCTGCTGTCCATGCACACAGGCACTGACCCACAAACATCTCCTCTGCCCATTAGTTCCTGTCCATGCTTCCATAAGCTCACCAAGACCTGTTTGTGCAGCACATGGGTACATTGGGTCCATGGCCCACAGAGACTGTTCCCAGGCACAAGTGTAACACAGATCACAAAGAAATCATTATCAAATCAAAGGGAAGCTAAAATGTCATCTGGCCACTTCTGTCAGGGAGAGCAAAAAGTGTTTCTATAAATACATCAATAGCAAAAGAAAAGGCAAGGAAAACCTTCAGCCCTTGTTGGACATGGGAGGGAACAGAGTGACCCAAGATGAGGAAAAGGCTGAGGTACTTAACTCCTACTTTGCCTCAGTTTTTAATAGCAGGACAGGTTGTCCTCAGATCAACTGGCTTCTAGAGCTGATAGACAGAGATAGGAAGCCAAATAGCTCCCCTGAAATCTGGGGGGAAATGGTTAGTGATCTGCTTAGTCGCTTGGATCCCCATAAATCTGTGGGACTGAATGGGATCCATCCCAGAGTGATGAGGGAGCTGGCAGAAGAGTTCACCAAGCCTCTCTCCATCATTTACTGACAGTCCTGGCTCACTGGG
>NW_008656406.1:8253-13813 GCF_000695815.1 Acanthisitta chloris | reverse complement strand
AAGAGCGTGGTCAAGAGGACCAGGGAGGTGATTCTGCCCCTGTACTCTGCACTGGTGAGGCCACACCTTGAATACTCTGTGCAGTTTTGGACTGGATGTGTCACTTAGTGCCATGGTCAAGTAACGACGGTAGGGTTGGACTCGATGATCTTTGAGGTCTCTTCCAACCAGGTTAATTCTATGATTCTGATTCTAAGAAGCAGTTTTTCACCCGCTTCCAGCAGACAAGAGGGAACACATGCTTTCTTGACTTCTACTTGTACAATTAACACTCCTCAATTTCACTTTATCATCATGGGGCATTTTCCTATTTGAAATTGTTTATTAACCTGAGCCAATTTTTTTACTATGTGTTTACATTTAATCATCCAGCAAGCCTGATTATCTTGAGTACTAATAATAATCAACACATTACTAACATCACTTTAGTTTTAAGCCTTATGACTAAATATTGCAAATTAATTCCAAGTTAATCAGTTTCATTAGCTATGCAAATATGTCTTTGGCTTAAAGCATTAAATCAGATTTAATTTGCTAAGACAATATTCATTGGGAGTTTATGCAATCCATTCTTGCTTCCCATTAATTAAGGCACGTTACACTGTGGGGTTCCTATGCAAAAACAATAAAAAATCTAAAAAGAGAAATCTGTTAAAGTTGTGCCTTCATTTGCAACTTTTGTATTATGACAAGATCTGAAGGAAAAAGAAAAAACCAAGAAAGTCAAGCAGACATGAGAAATCACAGATTCCTGCTTAGCAGAAAATAGAATGGATTTAGATGCATTTGAATTTAGATACATCACAATTGTTGTCTCACAAGATCACTGTGTTGGGTTCTTCTTCCTGCAAGAGCAGTTACGTGGCATCACAGCATATAAAAGTGACCTCATTTGCGCTTTAACTCTGAAGTATTTCAGTTGGAGGTGTGAAGCAAACTCACTCTAGAGAGCTGAGGATGCTACAGTGTAGAATTAGTCCTTACAGAATATGCAGATGTAGAGACAGAGGATAGTTTGTAAGAAATTAGTACTGTAGACAAATAATCAGAGTTGGCATCAGTGGATGTTTTTCCTGTGCAGAAACGCAAATATCAATGTTGCTGAGTAGGGATTTAAGCACCTGGCCTACTGGGCAGGAAATTATTAGAGATTATCTAAACACCAGGTTCTTAATCCAAAAGGCAAACTGGGAAGTTGAGTATGTGAGAACCAGATGAATCAATAGGCAACTCTGGAGACTTGAATGGAGCGCAGCAGATTCAGCTGTGGATTTGCCCCTTGTTGCATCATATCTGGGCCTGCAGGTGAAGAGCTGAACATCCAAAGTACCAGCTCACACAGAAATCACTACTCACCCTGGTAAAAGAAGGAAATACCAGTGATTAAAATATAACCTGAACTCCCCATGTGCTGTTGATGAGTGACTTTGCTTCTAGATGCCTCAGCACTTAATTTTCAATAACACTGCCCTATGAAGAGGATTGCTTAAAGGACTGGAAAGTATTAAAAGTGCTAAATGTAAAAGCACTGTGTAAAAGTTTGCTATGGTTTTCCCATCTATTTAGGTATTGATGATGTTGGAATTATCCCACTAGCATTGTGGAAACAATAGATCCACAGTTCAGAACTTCAAAAGACTTTTCCATTTAAGCTAAACTTATATCTTGGCCTATCAAATGCTGTAGACTTCAGTGAGAACAAACAATGCTTAGCATTTTTTCAGATGCCTCTCAACAGTCATCACCACATGACTGGATGTATGAGGAGTTACATCCTCTAGTCAACCCACGGATTTGGT
Organism: Acanthisitta chloris; assembly: GCF_000695815.1. Classification (NCBI taxonomy): domain Eukaryota; kingdom Metazoa; phylum Chordata; class Aves; order Passeriformes; family Acanthisittidae; genus Acanthisitta; species Acanthisitta chloris. The sequence continues at coordinate 12,014 of NW_008656406.1, read as the reverse complement.
TATACTGCCATCTGCAATGACTTGTCATTTATACTAGCAATGCACTTCCATGAAATGGTCCTCTGGGAAGTGGATCAGGTTAGGCCCACCCTACCTGAATTTGAGAGGAGACAGAGGGGTCTGCCCTTGCAGCTTTGGTATGTGGAACAAGTGAAATAATACCACATTTGAATCCCCTGTGTTGAGCACAGTTCTCTCATAACATCCCAAGCCATTAGGCAGAGTGGACAGGAGAGCTTCAGATCTATCTAATTGCAAAGCAGCTTGTGCTTCTCTTCTGGAACTAAATTTCTGGATCAAGACTGAGCCTTTCCAAACTAGTGAAAACTTCCTGCTGTTCTTTTCCATTCCTGCAAGCCGTTTCTCACAAGCCATCTGCCTTGACTTTGGCATGAAGACAATTTGGTTAGATTTGGGTTGGCACCAAGCCTGTTGATTAAACTACTGCTCTCTCAAAATTGTGACTGCTCAAAAGGAAGTTTCCTGGACTGCCCATAATTCAAACAGGTTCTTCTGCACATCTAAATTGCATCAGTTATTATATAGAAACAAACTCACACCTAAAGACTGATGTATAACTACACCCTGGGACAAATTCCACCCTGTCAGAGCTACATGAACTTGCAGTAACTGATCTCCAAGTCCATAACCCAGACAGACTAGGTTATAAAAACTGGATTTGATGCTTTATCTGGAAAGATGAGAGATGCACCCATCTCATGTAGCAGCTTCAGCAAGTATTTCCTTCTTTAACAGACCTTTGCAAGACACTAGCTACTACTCAATGGATCCACAGACACACAAGCAGTTGTATATACACCATTTATCCCATTAAACTCAGTGGGATTAGTACTTCAGTCCTATGAATGCTCAACTTGTTTCACGTGAGATTGCTCACATTCATGCAATTTCACAGAATTAGTTAGGTTGGAAGTGATCACAAAGGGTCATCTGGTCCAAACTCCCTACTTGAGCTTGGCCACACTAGAGCACATGGCTCAGGATTGTCTCCAGACGGTTCTTGAATAACTCAACTGAGGGAGAATCCATGACTTCTCTGGGCAACCTGTTCCAGTGCTCAGTGGCTCACACAGTAAAGTTCGTCCTTATATTCACGTGGAACTTTCTGTGCATCAGTTTTTGCCCATTACCTCTTGTTTAATTGGTTTCCACAAATGAGAAGAGTCTGGCTCCATCATCTTGGCACTTCCCATTCATGTTCCTGAATACATTAATGAGGTCCCCATTTCAATAACTGGAAGACAACCCAGACACCAGGGAGAAAGTTATTATTTAGTTTTTATTCATCACAAAATAAAATATTTGCTTTTATGTTCATTCTGAGCCTCTTACTGACTTTAGCAGAATACAAATCTGTACAAAGGTCTCATGGGTACATAAGGAGTATTGAATGTTTTCTCCTTTTAGGATCTGGTCAATCAATCAATTATTTATTTATTTAATAAAGATCAAAGGAACAAAACAGATTTTTTAAAGAGACTATTCGCTTTTCTTTCTTCAGTGTCTCAGTTACTTATCTAAACAACATGCAAGTAATGAGGAAAGGTGTGAAAAGGGACTATCTTGACCTCTACGTTTTTCACAAACAAGAGATGTACTGAACAAATTTCATTTGTGGAGCTGCAGTAATTACACACGAACTCACAAGCAGTGCATCCTGTTCCTACTTTTTTTAACACAAAGCAGCCACAGTAAAGGCTTAAAGCAACCAAAATCCCACAATGATATCACTTGGCCCCATACTCAGCATCTACATCAAAGTGTGCCCTCATGACACAAAGAAAGATTAGGATCCTGTGGTCAACCTGCCCTTGGGAAAGGGACATAGCACACCTGAGAGAGGACAAAAAGGAAAGGAGGGGAAGCTCCATGAAATGTCTTTCTGAAATTTATCTCACCCATATTCTTCTGCTTCACTTTTTGTGGAAAATGCTCTTCTCTGCCAGCCATTAGTACAGTCCCACACTCATTCTGAGTCAAAAGGAACAAGGTGGAGACAGGAGAGTTAAGTCACAGGGTGTTTTCAGTGTGATCTGGGCCTGCAGCAACTGCTGGCTGCCTAAGCCAGAGCTCTTTCCAGTTCCTCTTCACACCAACACATGCTTCATATGTGCACAGGGGAGCCAGCAAGAGGCATGACAGGACAGCACCACACCTACAGCTGGCAATGTCTTTGGCTTCTTGGGCTGGCATGTGAAGGCAGAGGAAGGTAGATGAGTGTGGGCAGAGGAAACTGTCACAGAAAGGAGTAAGAAAGGATGTTGTGTGGGGGCTGGAAATAGGGAGACAAAAAAACATGTTCCCTGGATACTAGGGTCATGGGGTAGCAGTGCCTGCTGGCAGTTAGTCAGGCAGTGAATGCACTGGGAGAGCCTCACCAGTCTAAGACGTGCTCCTCTGGGCACCTTGGGCTGGCAGGGCCAGGGGAGAAGCAATAGGAATGGAGTGAGCTGAAGTGTGCCAAGGCAAGCTTTGGTGACACAAATGCAAGGATTGCCTTTGGGGGAACAGTAACTTCTTACAACTCAGAGGGGGCCAAGAGCACATCAGGGAACCCACAGCTGAGAGGCTGTACAAGGGAGAAGAGAGCTCAAGAAGGGCAGTGGAACATCCCAAATTAATATATAAAAGTAGATGATTATTCCAAATCCAAACAAATAATCAGAAATTCTGCACCAAGATGTCATCTGTGACCCTTCCCTACTTCACGGGGATTTAGTGATGTGAGCCATTATCCAAGGACTTGATTTTATCCTCTTTTGGCTGATATTCAAAGAAGACTCTGGCCCTGATGAGCCAGAAAAATACCTTCCTTTCATCCAAAGTAGGTTAAACTAGGTGAAAGAACAAGTAAGACTGTAGCCTCATGAGAAAATAAGTAGCCAATCACCTTGTGACCTGCTGTGCCTGACTGCAGGGTGTTGGCTCCCACAGCCCAAACAACCTCAAGGCGGTGTCCAGCTCCACGCTCCCCATCACCCACTTCAAACACCAATATCAAGCAGTTTGCCCCCGCTTTCTAACAGATATCTAGTAAACACAAATATTTTGGAAACAGTACCCATGTCAGTGAAGGGATAATTAATATTCTATGGCTACAGCAAACATGTACCAGAGAAGTTTTGCCATTGCCTTCCAAGGCAGTGAGAATCAAAACCTAATGCATCAATTTAGCACACTACCTCCCTGCTAATTAGGGAAGGCAATGTGAAAGTCATTCACAGAACATAGCTCTGGAGCAAGTGATCAAGCTCTCATTTGGCACTAACCCAGAAGAGGGAAAGAAGGTCCATACCAGAATGTCTGACTTCCAAGTAGGCAAGCTGAGAAACTATAGCAAACAGTGAAGTCAGCTAAGAAGCAATTGCAGGGATTTAAATGGAAGGTATTTTCATCTTTAAATCAACAAATATCTGGAATTCCCTTTTCAGCCACACAAAAAGAAAATAACAAACAAACAAACAAACAAAAATCTTGCAGAGAAGTGTTCCAGAAAAAAATCTGGTGGAATACACATCTCAGAAGGTATTAGCAATAATAATACATACAGAGAAAGGCAATAATGCTGCACCAACAAAGACTTCTCAGCTAATCTGAATCAGAAATTAGAAAAAATATGGGCAGATCAAGTTAAAGCAAACTAAACAACATAAGAAAAATTACCTCTTGCCTTCCTTTTTGCAAGATAAGAGCTTACAGGTGCTCAAGTCCCAACCAAGAGCTGCACCACTCATCTGAAA
>NW_008656406.1:7929-8204 GCF_000695815.1 Acanthisitta chloris | reverse complement strand
GAATGGCATCAAACCCAGGCTCTCTTCCCCTTACAGGCAACAGCATTTCTTCCCTTTGTGGAAGCTTGTTAAAAGATAAGAATGAGTTCACAAGGGTTGTCTCCTCCCAAATGATAGGTGTAGGGGTTTGCAACGAATGGCATCAAACCCAGGCTCTCTTCCCCTTACAGGCAACAGCATTTCTTCCCTTTGTGGAAGCTTGTTAAAAGATAAGAATGAGTTCACAAGGGTTGTCTCCTCCCAAATGATAGGTGTAGGGGTTTGCAACATCCTGA
>NW_008656406.1:269-7897 GCF_000695815.1 Acanthisitta chloris | reverse complement strand
GCAGCTCTTGTGTAAGCTGGGCTTCATATTCATGCCTCTGCCCAGAGCTCCCTGGCTTGCTCTGGATAGCTCTTTATACAGTTTGCATAACTTGGGATCACTTTTTTGGGGGTGAGCTTTCCAAGAAGTTTACAGACCTAACTTAGGAGATGGGCGCTGCTGCTGCAGTGGCTGGATAGGTAATAGCTAGGCAGAGAATTCTGGTATCAGCCCAGGTCTTCAACTTCTGGTGATTCTGTTGACTTTTTGCAAAACCAAGTCACAGCTGAGCCCAGGTAAGACATGAAAGAACTGGAGTCAGTCATCTCCTGGGTCTGTTGCCAAACATTACCCTAAATCCTTGTCCACACCAGTGAAGCACTTACTGAAAGGAGCAATAAAAAAAGAGAGGCATATGAATGTTCTTGTCATGTAGAACTTGATTCTGATCTCACTTTGTGAAAAATGTCTTTCATTTTTCCTGTATTTCTGCCAGTAATCATTAAAAAGTTTTACAAAATAATCTTTCTTTAAGGCTACTAGGCACTGTATATTCAGGGAGATAATCTGGTTGTCAAGATGGTTGAAAACATTCATCTTTTTGGATTTTGGCCTCACAATACAACACACACACATCTCCTCCAAAAACCGTGTCTGCTCTAGCTCATTACCTAAACAGCTGACAAATCCCATTAATTTGACATTGAGTTGGGAAGAAAAAAGCTGTATAGTTTTTAAGTCATATAAGGGCACGCAGAAATCATTCCTACATGCTTTATCATTATTAATGTATTTTCTGACCGATGGCCAATGACACAAGGTCCTGCACCCCTGGAGACAACCACCCTTGGAAATACTGACCTTGAAAAAATGTAACTCTGTTGGATGTCAGTGGAAGAGGTAATAAAGTGAACAAGCTGAATATGGCTAACAATATTCCTTTTTTAAATAGACACTAATACCTGGAATTATTTTCCCTTCTAAGTCTACGTATATTTGTCTAATTCAAGAACTTCTACTTTAATGAATTCTCAAAAAAGAAAGTATTGATTGCTTTCCAAATCACTTCAAATTTACTTTAAAAAAAAAAAAAGTAATTTTTAATCAATATTGTATGGGCAGTTCTTAATTTATATCAACAGATTATGAGCTATTATATTTATGTAATGAACTTGTATTAACTACTAAACCATTTTTTAATTATTGAAATTGCTGCAGTCTTTTTAGACTCTCCCCTATCCATCCCTGCATTGTCAGAATCACATGAGCTGGCCTGCATTATGTAGCAAATGAAACTCATAATTGCAGCCCTTTTGAACCTGAAAGTCCATGAAATACTTGAACCAAAATCTCAGGATCTAGGCAGCATGCCATCATTTTTTCACACAGTATCCAAATATCATGGGAATGGTAAAGTGTAGAAACTCAGTGGAATTTTACTGATCTGGCCACATCTACTGTTAGAATAAAAAATATGCATTCTGACTAGCACCATTAAAAAAAGATCAAATGTGCCATAGGTATTTTTGTTCAGGGTGACATGCCACAGCACAGAGTCAGGAAGAGCATACACATAGATAAAATTAACAAGGTTGGGTGCACAACTGCTTCTTACCTTATGAACTTCAGAAGTCACATTTTGGTCTCATTTGCAGCAATGTTAATCCAGAGTTCAATCAAATTCAAATTTATGCCATTATATATGTGAGCAGAATTTGGCTTTTAAATTACAGCAGCTAAGCACAACAGATTTTGTTTCCCTTGGAGTGTTTTTAAGCTCCTGGTAAAGAGACAGCTTTTATGTCTTTAATAATCCCTTCTTCCTGAATTCAACAAGGTAAGCATCAAACACAGCTCAGAAGTGCAGGGCTTCCTTGATTTCTCATGATGGCTTTAATTTGTTTTGAAATAGTCTTTAAATCAGTGCGTAATACATGCTAAAAGCAAAAGAGGAATCAGGCTCAGACCTCATTGCAAATGGCTCAGACCTGATTGAGAATGGCTGTACCACCCTCTTTTGACATTTTGAGATAACAGACGAAAAATAAATAAGAATGTGAAAGAAAGTATTCAGAAGAGGGACTGAAAAACTACACTCTACTTAATTATTGGATTTATGATCCAACAGACATATGGATTACTGGATCAAAGACCAGGGGTTTTGTCATCTAGTGAATGAAGCTTACAACTGATCCTACTTCAAAGCTTATCCAGCCTTTAGGCTTTGCTGTGTAACTGTAGATGTATAAATTCACGCCTGCCTTTTCAGTTCAGTGCCCCTTTCAGGCACTCAGATATTCTTGCAAACAAAAGCTCCACTAGCCTCACTTAAATCCTGCAAGTGTATGCTCACCCACAGTTATAGATAGGTAAGACAGAACTCATGAATCAGTGAGAGAATTAACACTGTCATAGAATCATAGAATCAACTGGGTTGGAAAAGACCCCAAAGATCATCGAGTCCAACCCTATGGTGGTTACTAGACCATGGCACTAAGTGCCACATCCAGTCTCAGCTTGAAAACCTCCAGGGATGGTGAATCCACCACCTCCCCAAGCAGAGCAAGTAAGAAAAATCCCACTCCCCTGACTCCCCTAATTTATCATCCACAGCAGCAGTGGCCCCAGGGTTAATTCCCCATCACACTCACAGCCTTCACATAAGGATGCATAATGCTTGCAAGACAGTCACAGTCCCCCAGCTCATAAAGATGTGAGCACTAACTGTATGACATTATATTCATGAAGAACTGACAGCTCTAGCCCTACACTGAAATCATGCAGAGTAAAGTGCTGGGGCACGGTTATAACCATACAGAGACCTGACCAGAGTCAGACTCTTTTGCAACTGCTTATGAAGGAGCCATTGGCTTCTTTCTCTCTCAGCATTCCTCCTCCAGGCTTTACTGGAGGTAAATCACAGGTTTTATGTCCTGGCCAAAGCCCTTCCCAAAAGTTTAATATATTTTTTTGCCAGGAGCTGCCACAGATCATAGCACAAGGACTGCCAAACCAACTGGGAAGAAAGAATCAATAATTAAGTAATTGGCTAAATGACAGAAGCACACTTTCTGTAAACAAACTCTTCTATTAATCAGTACTCAGGAGGATAGATGTGGTCCAAAGTTACTTACTACTTGCTGCTTTGTGACTCTAGTGACATATTTTTAATAATGTCTTTGCAAACACTTTTCTTTTTGGAGTTCTGGGCCTGGTTAAGGCAAAAGAGAGCAAAATGTTAAAAATGTGATTAAAAAACTAAAGTAATGGAAAGGAGCTGAAGGTTTGTGCTACATTTGAAGCAGTACTTAACTAAGCTGGCTCAATCAACCATTGTCGACTCTAAATCAACTGTAATTAACATGGCTCAGCACATTGAACAGTACATTAGCGGTGTTACAACAACTATTCTGGGATGTATAGGACAGGGCCAAGTTAATCTATAGGACAGAAAATAATGAGCCACTTTAGGTTTAGTTCACTGAAGAGTACACAGAGAAGTACTTCAGCTTTCCAATGCCATGGCAAAAAAAAACCCTTACACAGAAAGCAGCAGTTCATCTGGTTTATATGGTAATTCAGTGAACAATGAGAAATACCTCAGAGCTGAGCACAAACTCCTGCAATGCCACACTGCCTGTTACCTCTGTGCTGGGCTTGGTATGACACCTACCCTTAGGATGAAGTGCGCACTCAGGAACGATGGGATTTGAATTACCATTGAATCATTAGAAGTCTGTCTGCACGAAGGAGTCTGAAGCCAAAAAAAAAGCGTAATTCCTCATGACAGATGTATGCAGCATCAGACATTTCTAATGGAGTTCGGGTGGAAGAAATACTGGAGCATCTGTGGGCTGCTCTGCTCTTCAGGCAGAAAGCACAATCCATGGCAATGTACATGCTCACTCTTATCTTCTGGAAACTAGAAAAGCATATGTTACAGCAGATGCTGCACTGTGATTTCCCCCCTCGGACTCTGTTAAGGGCATTCAGCTAATTGTAGCACCGTAATTAGCTGTGTTCTGTATCTCAAAAGCCATTTTTTCTACACATGAGTATTCCACCAGCTCTACTTCTCTGAGGAACTGTAAAAAGGCATTTTAAGGTTAATAAATGGAGAAGGAGGGGTAAAGAGAGTAAATTAGAATAACTAGCCTAAACTGGGTATAAAATGACTTCAAGTTCTGAGTTGTTCCCAAGCAAAGTGGGCCAACAAGTTGCAGCCCTGAGTGAGAGACCTCGTACCAGCTCCTCCAAGTCAGATCTCTCAGTCCTTGCTCCACCAACCCCATATTTCAGATCAGTGGGGGATCCAATGGAGTAAGGACTGTGGGGGTTTCCTGTTTACATTTTTCGCCTGTGCAGAACAAACCTACAACCTACAGCTGCAGCCCTGGCAGCTGTTAACACTCCTGCGATTTCTGTGTGCAGAAGGGCTCACGTACACTTCTACACGGCGGCCTTGAGGCAAGGATTCAGGAAAGCACTCCAACATGTGTAAAGCAATCCCTGCCTCTGCCGACACTTGAGCAGAAAAATAACATCAGACAGATCTTTAATTCCCTGTAACTTCAGTGAAACTTCAACCCATCAAAGTTAAGCTTCTGCTTAAGTACTGCCAGAACAAAGATGGTTCCCTGAACTGTAAAATATATGTATTGCCATTCATTATGATTATATAGCTGTGCATGAATGTAGGTGTAAAGCTCTTTGTATGTGCAGTTACAGAGCCATATAAGGCTCCTCCATGTACAAACTGCTGTTACTCCTGAATCTGTCAATTTATGTTAAACACCATGTGCATATATGCCTATACTTGGGGATAATTACTGCTTCATTTTGGATAGATATTAATTCAGGACCAGATGTGCAAGACAGAATGACTAATGATTGTGTGTTTCCATCAGAAATAATTTTTTTTGCTTACAATTTTAATTTAGGTATTTTTTTAAAAAATAGGGTATCAAAACATTTTCATATATATGGCTAATATTTCTCAGTTTCAGGGAGGCATGTTCAGGGATAAGCACACTTTCAGGAGGGTAAATTTGCTTCTCCCTATGTGTTCAAAATTCCCTATGACAGGTGAACAATTAATGGGCTAAATGCAACTAAGAATGCGTGGTTGTTACAGATTATTAAATGGCTTTTGCAGTTGATCACAAGATATATACTCTGTACACACATGAGCATAAAGAGACATAAACACCAAACTGCTAATTGCAATGCTGTGCCAAACTTGCTGAAAGGGGAATGGGGAGGCTTAGAGATCTGATATGCCTTGATATCTGCACAAATCCAGCCCCAAGTGAGCCTTAAGTTGCAAAACACCTCACAGCCATTGGCACTTTACTTGGAGGTTAAAATGCTGAAGGCAAAAGCCAAACAGGTAAGGAAAGAGAAATGCCCCTACAGCCTGTGCTATATTGGCATTGCTGCCAAAGATGAGACTGCAGCTCACACCCAAACTAGCTTGGGCTAGCTGGCTCTCACAACTGCAGCATGCTTCTCAGGGCATGCTGAATGCTGCCCCACAACCACCACTACCTAGAGAACCACCTTTACCCAAAATGTCTAGATCTAAACTAGGTCAACCCAAAATGGCTAGATCCAAGCTAGTTCACTCTGTCCCTTCAATTTGCCATTATAACCCGACTGGAGCACAGCAAGCCCTGAAGGCCACTGGTTCACAGAGCCATGTCTCCCAGACATGACACAGGCAGAGCAGTGTCACCATTCCTGCACTCCTGGCAGGGACTGTGCTGAGAAAAATAGTCATGTCCTCAAACACCACACACTGCTCTAACACCCACGTTAAAAATATCCTCAAAGGCATCTGAGCATCTGTGAAATCCTGCAAATCAACAAATGTTGCTGATAATGGAGGCAACAAATGGCACCTGCCAGGCAAAGAGTGACAGCAGGTGTCACTCAGCAGTGCTGCTCCCCATGCTCTTCCAAGATGGCTTGTCAAATGAATTTTCTTCATAAGTTTGTTTGGGCTTTTTGATGATGCACTGTTTTGCCTGACTTCGGGAGTATAGGCAGGTTCGTGGACAGACAAGCTATCTAGCAGCAGGGACTTTGCTTCTTGACATCAAGCAGCCAATTCAGGAATCAAGCTGCTCCTTGGGAATCAGTGGCTTGGCGAAAGTCTGGACAAAGGACTCTCTTGTTTGCCCTCTGGCTGTCTCCTTCCCAAATCAATGTATATGAGCACATGTAAATAACCAAGAATGTAAACAGATTTTTCCTCACTGATTTCTCCTCCTGTAGGAAACCAAGTTGTAGGATGCCAGAAACCCACTACTGCTTGACACTGGCAGCTGAGTGTTTGGAAAGGGTCAGCAATACCATACGGACAGACCTCCAGGGAATTGCACTTCACATGAACAGGTCCTCGCAAGGGCATGACGTTATCTTACGTTTGTCAACTGGCATGGTTCAGTTGGTCCCTTGGTTTCATAATCCCACCACTTTCTTAGATTTCAAAGGTGATGGGAAGGAGGAGGACAAATCAATATAAAGGCACATGCTAGCTGGAATTAGGTAGACCATCCATCAGAATAACCCTGCTGTAGTGGTGGATAAAAGGGTATGCCAAGCATAGTAGAATAAAGTGGTGGAGCATATCTCATAACCATTGCAAGGTCAGAATAAAAGCTAACATCACTATCAGTTAAAGTGGAGCAGCTGATGCTGAAGGAAGAAGGTTGAGTGCATAGTAGTGTTCTTGAAAGGAACAACAGAGCAGGGCTTTGCCACCCTACCCTCCTGTGCAAGATTTGGTACCAGTTCCTGATTCACATGGACACAAGTCATGCTGTTTGGGCCAATCCAGGGAAGTTGCTTAACACTTGTTAACTATTCTCCTCCACTCAGTCCCTGCTGAAAATAGAGGGATGTCCCTGGCCAACACACATCTCACGCCTCATTCCAGTCTCACGTTTTATTGCTAAACACTGAAATATGTGTAAGGTTTTATTATTTGATTCCATGATTTTAAAGCAACAGCTGGAAGAATTGTGTCAGGCAAATCTCATGTCGTTCTGGGTCAGTCCCTCCTTTACTGTGACTTTTTATCGGATACACTTGAAGATGGGCAGCTTTTGATGATGTACCCATACCCTTATACTTATTTTACAAAGCCTACTCTGGGGAGCAATTATCTCTTTTGGCAGCTTGTTCCATCACTTGCCATAATCAAGGACCTGATTTCTAACTATGGCTTCTAGAAGCTATAGTTGTAGTAATAAAAAATAATAACAACAATAGCAATAATGTTATGCGAAAACAGAACCTTACAAAATAAATGGACCTTTGTGAAGATAAGTAGTCCTAAGAACATGATTACTGCTTCCACGCAAAGGGTATAATTGATCATAAAGTAACAAGTCACGCACTCTGAAATGCCTCTCTGATCACTCAGCAGACAAATTATAATCCTTCATCAGTGATACAATGGCTGTGCGTGGAGCCATAAGAGTTTGACATGGATATTTGTATCCTAAACATTTCCATCCTCTAACGAGGCTGCTATATTTGCACAATAAGCATTTAACCCCTTAAGGGAAATGTGACATATTATCCCCTAGGCACAACCTCTCAAAGCAGCTACCAGCCACACTAACGGCTGTCTCCAGGGCCCA
>NW_008656406.1:0-238 GCF_000695815.1 Acanthisitta chloris | reverse complement strand
TTCACACGAGGAATGAAGGGAGGCACTAAGCAGCTTTCCCCTCGGAGCGGGGAGCATCCTCCCGCGGTACGACGGTGGGGACCAAAACTTCTCCAAATCCAAGCAGAGCTTCTTCCAGCCACCTGTAGGCTTAGCAGCCAGCTGGACGAGTCAGAGCAGGCAGCAAGGAGAAGCTCCGTGTGCCGGGACGCGGCGCGGAGCTGAGGGCGGCGAGCCCGCCCCGGGGCGGGGGCGGGAG
>NW_008656405.1:45094-81789 GCF_000695815.1 Acanthisitta chloris | reverse complement strand
GATAGAGCCGCTGCGCCCAGCGAACCCCCGTGGGCTCCTGCCCGCCTCGTGTCCTGCGGCCGAGATCACTCAGAACAGCGCCCTGTCCGTGCTGGGCTGGTAACTGGAGTCCTTCGTCCATGCCCAGTACACTTCAGAGTGTGCTCTGAATCACAGAACAGACCTCTGAGATCACCAAGACCAACCCATGACCTAACACCACCATGGCAACTAGACGATGGCACTAAGTGCCGCATCCAGTCACTCCTTAAACACCTCTTTTGTTCTTTCTTTATGTTTTTTTCGTCTTGATCCTTACATCCATTTCCAGCCTCTTGGAGACCTGTAGGAAGAAGGTCACTGTAGTTGATGACATAAAGTCAAAACCTTCTGGTCCTATATGGATAGTATACCCAGACCTCTTTTACTATCAGTCAAAATTAATTCTCTCTCTAGATATTCACCACAGATAGCAAATTAACAACATGGGAAAGCACATGTAAAAAAATTAGCTTACATCAACATCACCCCTTGTTCTGCAGGACCACTGCTCTGTGTTCAAATGCCCAAAATTACAAACAAAACCAGTTGTGGGTAACCCATTCTGGACACTCTGCTGATGTTAGTGTCCTTGGCTTGACAGAACATTAACAATCTCAGCTAAAACACTGTAAGTGAAGCTTTCCCTGAAATTAGGACACTCCAGAAAACATCTCTGATTTGTGCTGGCAACATTCCAGCAGTGTGCAACATGGTGATAACTAGAGCAACTGAGCTGTGGCAAGCAGCTGCTCTGCCACGGAGATGTTAGCTTCACCCCCCCGTTCACTTTCCAGGAATGTCTGGACAGCAAAGACCAACAAAACTGACATACGGATCCAAATGGCTTGACATCTTCTGAATATGTTCCTAATGGATCTTTAGTGCTGATGCTTAAATACCACAGTGTTTGGTACTGTAAAAACACATGGATTTCCAGAGAGCTCTTACGGGTTCCCAACTTGAAGTCATGACTCCTGCAGGTGTTATGGGGTCAGAAAAACACTCCTGGTCTCATTTTGCTGAGTAGGATAAATGTTTGGGATGGATGAAGAACTGATCCCAGTGCTGCTCCAGGATGGACTAAAAGCCAGAACCAACAATCCAGAAAAACAAATAGGAACATTTTCAGTATTTAAATACATTTACCTTATATCACCCACCTGAAATGCTTGGTGGATTTTACTTAAATATGAAGGTTTTTATTGGCAGCTGTAGCCCCACTTACAAAGGGAAGTCTGAAGAGGCTTACAGTCCTCAGGTACATGCACACAACAGCCCTGGATGTGACTGCACCGTCAGGAGCTGTGGTGTGCAATTACTGAATTTGCCTTCATCAAGGGAATTTAGATATTGAGGCTGTGGCTTGCAAGCTCCTTAATGAGGTTAATGAGGCTAGTGCATTCCCAAACCGTTTCTATGATCTTCGTTCACACACCGCTGATGTGTCAGATCATGAGGGAGATATTCAGAAGGGTCACATGGGGATGGAGAGGCTCTGACACCAAGCACCAGCCCAGCCTACATGCTATGTGAGACGAGGCCGCAGTGGAGGCACACACCCTTGGCTGCAGTCCAGCACTGGAGCTGGCTTCTGTTCCCAGGCCCCTGCAGGCTCTGCCTGAAGCCCAGGTCTGAGGGGTTGACATGTGATGGTGCAGGGGTCCTGGTGTGAGGGCTGCTGGTGTGAGGCACAGCCGAGATGCTGTGCTTACCACGTTCTCCCCAGACATCATGTCTAGAGCTACAGTTAGGGGGACAGCAACAGTCAGGAGCAATACATGTTCTCACAGACGAAAAAAATTGTTTATTCTCTTTTTGTGGAAGTACAAACATTTTTGTGCCTTTATAATTAAGTATTTATTAATTAGCTTTGAGGCGGGGGGAGAAGGAGAAATTAGAGTTTACCTCCTGTGCTTATACAAGGAAGTCATCTGAGGAGCTGAACTAGGATAAGGGGCATTTTATTCCAAAATAACACCTTGCCTCAATAATGCACAACTAATTCCAGAATAAAACAACTCTCCTCCATTTGAGAGAGCACTCACACATTGGCCTCTGCTTGACTAGCTGTTACAGAATGAGGGATGCATAATCTGTGTTCCAGTTGATTTCCCTGTGTAGACAAGACCCACGAACCCCAAGAATTTCTAAATGCCAACCCTTCTTCTGCCACTGATTTGCTGTGTTACCATAGGTAAGTCACTACATTTCTGTTTTAATATTCTCCTTTAAAAAGAAAGGGGAAAGGATACAGTTATTTACCTCAGAAGAGTGTAAATTAATTAACATTTATGTTGGTCTCTAAAGATTTGGATTTATGTAGGGGTAAATAGGAGGACTGTTTCTGAGTAGAGTTGGCTGGAGCTACTGGAAGCACAGTGAAAATTTGGCTAAGAATCTGAACCACCCTGAAACCGAGTATGTAATTTATTCATTGATGAACAATGAACATGTGAAAGTTTGTGTACAGCACACCCTTCCAAGAAGCCTGGATCATTTCAGTGATTCAGTTTATAGCACATAAACCATTACACTACCATGAGCAAGGGCCAGTTCTGCTCTGGGACACTGGAGACAGGGACAAGAGGCAACCTATTTAGCCAACTTTGGCAGGAAAGGCAGTGTCTTGTGAATTATAACTTCTCTGTTCTGTTCTTTTTCTTTTTTTTTTCACTCACCAACAGGCCTTTTCTGACATCAAGTAGATATAAACACTCCCTGACTTTACCAGTTACAATTCTGTGCAACCATACAGTCATCTTTGAACTCTCTAAGGGACTTCAGAGACATTTTAAAGCAATCCTTTCTGCAGCTTATAAGAATTCATCCTGAAGTAAATCTGTTCCAGTTAATTGGCATGGGTAATTACTAATAGGGAATAAAAGTATTTGAAGTCATTAAAACTCAACAAGAGAAATAACACATTAGTTAGAAATGGGGAAAATGTATTTTTTGATAAATGCAAGGAAATGTTTGAATTTGGTATATTTAACTTAGCAGAAATATTGAAGGATTTATCTCAAAAAGGGTTTAAAATAAAGAAGGTTGCAGGAGCATTTTCAACAAAGCAGCAGAGTGGAAGAAAATGCGAGGGTGAGCCTGAAGGCTGGTGCAAAGGGATTGTCAAGTAGGAAATACAACATTAAATGATCAGTGTCAAGTCTGACAGGCCAGAATTGTGACCTCTCAGCTACACATGCATTCACAGAGGCACCCATCCACATTGCAGTTTCCTCCTGCCAAGCCTGTCTGTCCTGCTTTGCAGTCAGCAGGCTCTTTCTCACAATTTGCAAGGATCTGCATTACTCTTATGCATTTCGGTGGACTGCCAAACCACTGGAATAGAGAAGAGAAGCACAGAAACTGTAATAATGGGAGCCACTTAGTACCTAGACAGCTGTATAATCCTCAGAACAGAATTGCGAAACAGATATTCAGAACATGTCTCAAGTCTGCATTTATAGAGGCACCAATGGTCATAGACATTAACTTTATGAATGAAGAAGGGTTTTCAATAGTAAAGGCACAGTTAATAACCTTGGCTGATGTAAAAAAACACCCACATTTTATTTCAGTGCACATCAGAATACTTAAGAATATTATTTTAATGTATTGGTTTTAGCCAGGATGGAGTTAATTTCTTTTTTTTCTCTCAGTAGCTAGTATAGTGTGGTGTTTGGATTCAGAGTGAGAATACTGTTGATAGCAGAGTGATGTTTTGTTTTCTGCTAAGTTGTGTTTATCTTAAATCAAGGACATTTTCTTTCTTGTGTCTCATGCTCTGCCAGTGAGAAGGTACACAAGAGAAGCTGGGAGGGAACATAGCCAGAACTGGTGACCTGAACTAACCAAAGGGATATTCCACACCATAGAAAGTCAGGCCCAGTATATAAGCAGGAAGGGTCGATCCGGGGGGAGGAGTGGGGTTGTATCAGTCTGCGGGTAGTGAGCAACTGTATTGTGCATCACTGAGTTGGTTTTGTTGGTTTTTTCCCTTTCACTTTCTTTTTATTATCCATTAGCATTTTAGCTCATTCTGCTCTTTATTATTAAACTGTTCTTATCTCAATCTACATATTTTATTTTATTTTCTCCTCCCCATTCGGGAGGGGGGGGGGGAAGGGGAGAGGAGGGAATGTGAGTGGCTGTGTGGTTCTTGGCTGCTGGCTGGGGTTAAACCACAACACCTTTTGACTTTAATTCAGTACCTGGAGCGAGAACATAGCTGGTTAGACCAATGTCCACTAATTCAGCATAATGTGTCAAGTAGTCATAGTACTACAGGCTTAGGAGAAGGTGCAAGAAAAGAGAAGGAAAATAAAAAATTTTCCTTGCCTGACAAGGTAACACAAAGGGGACATTTGTGGAGAGAGGGTTCTTTTGCTTCAAATTTGCAAGTGTGATGTGATACAATGTCAGTCATCAAATCATACTATTCAAGTATTTGAAAACAACATAAGCAGAACTCCATTGTATACTGTATTTAATAAAAAACTCCCTTCCCATGCATTAAAAGATTAGGGATGAAAATTCAAATACTCAAAAGTAATAAATCCCAAATGCCATCTGCTTATACCTTTATTTCAGATTTCCTGAGCACACACACTCTATAATATAAATTGCAATTATGTGATTGCATAATTTTCTCCCCAGTTTCTCTGAAGCCCAGAGAATCAGAGCACACCTCCACGCCTTCCTTTCTGTACACTGTTGTTCACAAGCACAGAAGACAGCGAGATGTGTTGCCAACTAGGTTGATCTGGATTGTTCATCAGAACAGAATGTTTCACAAACAGCAACAAATGCATTTTTCCCCTTTCCTGTAAGGTGATATCATTATCCCCATTTTACAGGCCAAATAGATAGCACCTGGTTTTCCAATATGGTTAGCAAGGGATAGCTCTTCCAGGAAGCACATCTCCCCAGGAACTCACTTGTAATTGTGAATGCTTCTGTGAATCAAACCCCAGGCGCTCTGGAGTAAGGCTTAAGCAACATTCAAGACAGCATATATGGGCACTGCTGGTGGCAGAAGCAGATCTGTCTACTCCACACCCTGATCCTTCTCCCTCCTGGCTCCTTGTTCCTGGCCCTGTGCTGCCCCAACCTTTGCTGCACAGAGGTTCATGTGACTCTACGGCCAACTAACTCAGAGGACTGCTCCAGCTAGAAACTAACCCATCAGAAAAAATAACCACTAGCTTTCAGATAGATCAGCTTCCTGATCCAGTGTAGAGTGTGGCCTCATAAATGCTTGATGCAAGCGAGGACATGATACAGGAACAGAAACAAACAGCCAAGAGGGCAGGTAGTTAGGATTCCTTTGCTCAATGGCAGCGTCAGCTTGCCCTGGATAGAAATATTAGCTGAATTTCAGAATGATGGGCACAAACACATCAGTTTTGTTCAAGAACTAGACTTAAAAAGAAAAGACATAACTGGAAGAGAGCATGGTAGGGGTGGAAAGGACACCATTTCAGCTTAGCTGCCCTTTTACCTTGAGACTACTGAATTCTGCTCAGCTCTTTCTTTCTTAACAGCCTACTTCCCTGGAGTCTTCCTTCTCTGTGCTTCTGTGGAACCTTTCTTCACTGATGTGACACACAATGAGTTAAAATGTAGCACCTAAATTGGCATCTCTTAATAGCTTTTCTGAGCACCGTGTAGAGAAGGAGGTTCATTTTATTCTGCAAATGAGTGTTTCTATGTTTTATGAAGAATGCATTCTGGATGATACTCATGTCAAGTCCAAAGACAGTGTCTCAGGACTGACTTTTATGCTCTGGCACCAGAAATCCTGTCATTCTTTCTGGGGAATGGCAAAATTTCAGCAGAGTCCATGGAGAACATTCCCACCAAGAACAGCTCACAACAGCATGTTTATGGCATGTGCCTAGGAAGTAAGAGCTGGAGATAGATATGGTCCAAAGACAAACATACCCCAAGTGCTCTGTATTCAAGGCAAGTTTAGTCCAGAAAAAAAAGAGTAGCACCACTTCTACTGGCAACATCTCACAATGAAAGAGTGACCTCTCCTTTCTACTGGTAATAAGCATTTATCTTCAGCAAAGGGTTCTAGGCTCTAATAAAGGATAGCGATATCTCCTAGTCTTATCTTAGATGTTAATAGTAGGCTCATTTAAAAAGAGAGTAAAACAAAAAACAGTATCCTTAGAAATGTCTAGAAACTTTGAACAGCATTCTTTAACAAACCTGAATGACTCGTTCTGAAAAAAATATAAAATAAAAAGCCTTCAGATACATTTCATTTTTGTATGTCCATAATTCAAGGTGACTATTTTCTAAAGTATTTTATACTCAATTAGTCTAAAATGTGGTTCTCTAGCTCTCAGTTTTCTGAGCAAAATATAAAATGACACAGTTATTAACCTTTGGAAAACCTCTCCTACACACAACAAAATTAAATTCTACAGAAAACTGAATAGCATTGGGAGAAATTCCAAATGACTTACCACTCATTTGATGGATAGTTGGGCTAGCTATCGCTTTTTACAGAGCTGCCAATCACCAAGAGTCCTGGGATATATTTCCAGAGCTCTCTTAGAATCATAACTGCAGTCGCAGGCTTCCATGGCTTAAATTATTATGAAAGAAACAATTACTTTGCAAAGAAAGAGATGGTACAAACACCATGAGAGAATGATATTGTGGTGTCAGTGGCTTCAACTATTCAGCAGAATATGTTGCTTCTACTAATATGATTTTTTAAGAGATATTATTTGTTAGGAAACCTGTTCTGTCTGAAGATTTCTGTACTGATGTTGAAACTCAAACTGAGATCACCCGATCAGATAGAGAGGGGGAAATAGTTGTATCAGTTTGTTTATTCTGCATTTGGCAACTCTCTGAATACTCAGTTTCATTCTTTCCATAGCAATGGGTGTTAGTCATTATGTTGTTTGTCTGAGGATTTCATATAGCAGGAAGAAGAGGGAAAAAACACTGCAATTCCTGAAATCCAAAAACTGACAAAAAGATTCTGGAGCATGGCTAAAACATGACACTATTTTCCACACAATTTTGAAAGAGTTAAGCCACCTATAGTTACTATGCATGTTATGAAAGTATATTTATACTCACAGAGTACATTAAGTCAATGAAGTAAGTTGTGCTGAGTAGCTACACTTCTGTATTGCTTATTCAGTTCTGCATAGTTCATCCTAGATTGCCATGGGTCAGCATATTTTTCTGTAGATCTCAGGCTTGAATTCCAACTTTTCTGTTGGAAGAAATCTTTCCCATCTTGTGTCCACTCTGTCAAGAGAAAGACTTGAGGGGGATCAGGTGTGGAAATCAGAATTTCCTCTTCTCTGGTCTCCATTCCATAGTGTTTCCATAGACTGCTCCAGCCACCACCAAAGGTGTTCTGGTTGGCCTTTCTGGCCCCAGAGGGTCTGAAAATCTTGTTGCAGGATTTAGAAGATTACTTGGGAGAGACTGATAAATTAAGATCTCATAAGATCACTTTGTGCCTTCTAAAACTCAGTATCCATCTTCTGCTTCTGTTGCTGTGTGTGAATCAGGTTTCAGCTGCTTTGAGGTCATCTTTCAGATGATTTGCCAAAGAAGCCCTCTCAGATAAAGGAGTGCTTTAGAATCGCAACTGCTACTCAACTTACAACTGCAATTGGAATTCAACTTAAGAACAAGTAGGAAACCAAAGTAGTCTTTAAATGACAAGTGCAGGGATCTGTAAAGAAAAAGTGCCAGGTATTTACACAGTTCTTTTTTTTTCCAGTTCATATTTCATATGAAATACATAAAAGAGGGAGAATTGCAGTTTGTCTTGTGCCATAGAATTTTGTTACCATAAGACTTCAACATGCTATAAGGTTACAAATGTATGTTGCAAACTTTTTATTAACTAGTTATGTTATAACAACACCTATGTCAACATATACCTATACCAAATAAAATTGCAGAAACTAAGGAGTTATTTGAAGTAAATCAATGAGGATGTAAGGATGATATATTACTTTTCAGTAATACAAGTGCTCCAATATAGATTTATTTTTGCTTCTAAGGAAGAAAATGGAAGGGTCTGGCCTAGCCCAGAGTTACTGAAGCTCTGCTGAATCATGGAAGCTTTGAAAGTATCCTGTAGTCTGAAAACAATATTCTGTGGAAAGATCCTCTTGCTACTTAATATACATTTTCTTCTTAAGGGTCAAATATGCAGTCTTGCATATACATCCTTCTTCAAGTTTCTCAGCAGTTTCACAAGTAGAATCAATAAAATAATTTTTTCTATTGTAAATTGTGGTTTCAGAGTACCGAAATCTGGTTTGTTGATACAAATGTTCATTCAGTGTTGAATGGTTTTTAAATTAGCTTATATAATCATTTAAAATTCTTTACAGGAACAAGCCCAAGTGTATTTGTGTAAGTCTTAGATAGATGTGGCTACAGAGATTGTTGAGTTGGGGCTTTGAGAACCTGAGGCACAAAAAACATTTTAAGACTATCAAATCTCAGTGCTATTGGAATCTCCAGTAAAAAGTATACAGGAGCTTGTAAAATGGGACCTTGGGCAATTATTTGGGGGAAGGAGCCGGGGAGGGGAAAATAAATAAAGGTGGCCTGGAGACACTGTTTTAAGAAAAAAATCTTCTGTAACTTCCAAGGGACTAATGAACTGTATCTCTGAATGCCAATCAAAGCCAAAATGTGCATTTCATTTCATTGAGAGCAGGGAAGTAATGTATTTCAATCCTTTCCATTTTCAAAACTGGAAAACAACGGATTTTAAGAGTCAAAAGTTTTTTAAACTGAATAAAAGGTTATCTTTAATTTTCATTCAAGAAAAGATAGAAGCCCTATATAATGCCATACAAAACCTATTCAGAAATTAATGGGGCTATTTTACATGTATTTATATATTCCCCTCAATCAAAACTCAGATGAAAAATTAATGATATTCTTATCAGTTCTGATCTAGAGCAGCTGACATGCTTGTACTTCAGGCTGTTGTCATAACTGTAGAATTCCCTGTCCCAGTTTCCGGTGAATAAATCCTTATGTTTTTTTCTCAGTTTTCTGAAAGCCCTCCTGGGATTAAAACCTAAGTCTGTCTGTCTTAATGAGACATCTCAGTGACACCACTGTGCACACACACACTGTCTCCAGAATTACCTTACATTTCCCCTCACTTTGAGTGGTCTGAAACGCCTAATATTTTCATCACTGACTCTATAGGTATTTTGAGTTTCAACAAATTGCTTCTTTTCCAAATTTCAGGCTTTCGTGTTAAAAAAACCCCTTGGAGTTCACATGCCATTTAGCAGAATAATACATGTTCTTTCAGTTCAATGTCCCTTAAGTCATCCAGTGACACAGATGGGTCTGCTGATCTATTTATGAGGCACATGGATTGCAGAACTTCCTGTCTTGACATATTCTTTGCAAGTTTTATGATTTTTGCTCTTTTTCCCCACAATTTCAATTTTATGTGTTTCATTGCTGTACTAGGAATACAAAGAGAGCTCCCATTCTTGCCCTGCTAGGCAGATATTGCAGTTAAATTTGCAGTGATTATTCTTCTGTGATATTGTCTGGTGGAGTTAATTTCTTTTCTGTTTAAAAAAAACTCATAACCTAGTTGAATCACAGTAACTATGAATCATTAATCTGAGACATCTGTTGATAGCCCCTGAAGTCACTGTATTTCAACACTGAAACAATTCATAACCCTCACATGAAGCAAACAGGGAATATTAATGGATTAGTAACTTTTATATTCTGGCTTCCTGTGATCTCTAGACTCAATAGAAATATAAGTGTATTGTAAAAATGAGGCAAGTGTTAGTCGTCTAGACATCCTACATGTGGCCTTTCTCTTTGGTAGTTGCCCTGGGGTAGTCGTTAGAAAATTTATACTTAAGCACAATAAAGTTCCTTGTAAGTGGTGGTGTTGGCAATGCCCTCCAAATTGAAGGCAATAGGTGTAAATGCAGCACTGCATTTTTCCTAGTTGGCATTTCTTGCCTAAATACTTAAGTGGCCTTTACTGAGATTGGACTTTCAAAATCACAAGAGGTGAGTTTTGCGTACAAGTACTTTTTGTTGCTTTTTCTCATTTGCTTTCCACTCTTTTATTTCGTGTCTGTTTGACCTCTTCATTATAATGTATTGACAAATAGCATTAAAATTCATTATTTTTCTACTGGGTCACTGCTTGAAAGTTTGCTTATATTAGTAATTTTAAGCCTTGATGAAACAAATACAACAATTATGTAAGGAGCAAAAATGTGTAACTGCACATTTTTGCAAGCAATCAAATAGTTTATGACTGTAAAGATCATTATAACTGAAAATGTATAAGCCATAATTTTGCAGGCTTTTCCCACTGCATATCCTCCAGCATCTATCTTTATTGCTTCTAAGAAATGAGGAGACAAAAGTTGTTCTGTGAAATCTATCACCCACATGAAATTAGACTGATAGGGGGTTTTGAGATTTACGCTGGTTTAATAGAAATCAGATTCCTGCTCTAACACATTTGGTTAGAAGTAAGATATGATGGAAGATTCTTTTCCAACTGCTTTTCAAAAGGTCCCCAGTGCCCTTCTGAAAATGTAAACATGCAATTAATGCAAGCACACAGAGTAAAAGATTCCTGATGTTATCTTCCAGGTAAGAGCTTTGGTGCTGTACTGCTGTGTTCTGTGTAGATGTTAAACTTCTTATAACACTTCTGACTGTCTTCACTATTTTCACTAATGTCTTTGGGTCAAATTTCCTCTCTTAGAGTGCCTAATATTAGTTCCATATCAATGTATCCCCTTCATTTTGCAAGTAGCTATATTGATCTAGACACTTTTTTTGCCAATATGCACATACTGTCACAGCTTAATGCACATCACAGCTCAGTTTGGTAGGAGTCAATACTCATCTGAGCCCTGGCAGGAACAGGAGCAGGTTTGTACAGTGCTTTATGGCTCTTGGCACACCTTTACTATCTAGAGTAATTTCTTATTGGCAGTAGAAGGATTTCTAGGTAACATGGTAAAGCTATAACATACAAGTTACCTTGCTGTTGAATATACCCAGAAATCAATTTTGACTGCTTCAGGGTATTTCATATAAGCTATATGCAACCCTTTATGGTTTAGTGTTTGCCAGTCACTCCAACATCAAAGACCTTGACCAGGCAAGAACAAGACATTCTCCATCTGCTTTTTTTTACAACTACCATTATCTTTTATGGCTGGTAGTTTGAAAAATTACGTTTGAAAAAAATCAAATATTGTCATTAACTGTACTTTTATGCACTGACCTTGTGGTCTGCAGCTAGCATTCTGTGCAGTTACCTCAAAATTTGGGGTTTTTTATTTGATTTTAAGAATACTGCCTGAAGAGCAATTACTCTGTAGTTATCTCTGTTGGCTGATCAAATATGTCAGGACAACCCCTCCCATCTCTTTTCCCAGAGAACAGGCAAATACTTAACTTTAGTTATGACCAGTCCCACAGAATTTAGTATTTGTACTACAATTCACATGCTTAAGGTTCAAGTCACTGTGTGCAGCTGAAATGGGAAGGTTTGTCTTAAGGATTGCTGATAGAGACAAGCAAAGGAGCAACAATTTGCATAATCCTCTTTCTTTGGACAGACAAAAAGAAAGCAAACTAAAAAAGCTTATAAACAAGGTAAACCAAGCAATGCTCACTAAACCAAATAATGCTTACTCTAGGTGATCTTTAAAGGTCTAAGAGCACTACTAGGAGGAATCAGCCTCCTTTCCAATGGAAACTGCTGCAAATATTGCTATCACAGCATTCTTTTTGCTAGCTGGCCTGGTTGATTGTGTAATCTTCTCTACAGATCCTCTCAACGCTGCTTCAGCAATCAACTAGCTTCACTTACTGTGAAGGGCCATGTTAAATCACTTGACTTCCCTGATGAGCCTGGCTTCCCACCACTCCGAAACGGCCTCACCAACATCCCGCTTCTGGTTTTTTGTATGGCAACCCAAAGTACTGCTGGTGTGACACTAGATGAGCCAATATTTGCTCATTTTGTTTAATGTTATTTCTGTTAGCATACTCCTAAAAAGCACAGCTGTAGCCAAGAGGATCTCACACTTGGATTTATGAGGCCTGATTGTCACTTACACAAAGATGTCTCTGTGGCTCTGACAGCCTGAAAAGTGGGAATAAGAGACATTCCCAGAGTGCTGTAAAAGGGGCAGTTCAGTGTTTACAAGGAGTTATGTGCATAATGTGCATCTGATGCCATGGCTTAAAACAATATGGGAAAGTGGAAAAGGGAGCAGTGGGATTTGAAAAATGTGTAAGACTTAATAGGACATAAAAAACCTTTGAAGGGAAAAGCAAAACTAGTGGGGGGCTGGTTATCACAATAAAAGATGTCAACAAATATCAAAGTAGTAAACCTGAATAAACAGGGTATTGAAACTGTATATTACAACCTAGTGATAGTAAAATTTACCCAGTAACAATTCATTTGACATCGTTGTCATCTACTATGCCACTAGCAAATGATATGTTTTGTAATATCAAGTTAGATTAAATGAGAAATCCTCATCATCCTGAAGAAAGCTTCTTGTGAGCATCACATTCCTGAACAGTTGTGCTATCAGCTACAGTGGATTGTTATAAACTATTGGAACAGACATCTGTGTAACATATTAGTGGAGGCTTTAAACATATCTCAGCAGGTTCTCTAGAGGAGAGAGCATTTCATTTCCTCTGCTGTTTGAATTGTCACAACTACTGTGAGTGAAAATCCCTCATGAGATGCTTGTGTGGGACATCTTTAAAATCTTCCATTGCGTCGTGCATTTCAGCAACAAATGAAGGACACAAACACCTCATTGCAATGTGCTGCATATTACAAACTTTAGCTGCAAATACAAAGTTATGTGGCTGTCAGCTAGCTGGGAGTCCTGTTACAGAACCCACCATCACAGGAAGATATAAAAGCAACATCTGAGCTCCACATTCTTCTACAAAGACCTGTTTACCTCTTTTTACCACCATCCCCACACCTGGCCTTGCTGTAGAATACTTTACAGTATACTGTACTTCATAATGTTACAGGAACTGCAATAGAAATAGTAAACTAAAGCTCTTTGTGCAGAAACAGTCTTGTTCTCTTTGCAGCATACAGGAAGGAGGCAGCAATGAATGTTGCCAGTAGCTCAGTTTATTCCACAATGCATCTGAAATGCTCTCCTGCATCAATATCATCAAGTGAATTACTGTTGCATCATCAGCTTGTGCCAATTCTTTCTGAATACCTGTACAATTCCCTTGAAACCTCTGCAGCTCAGTTCTACCTATCTTGCCACTGAGTACTTCTTTACAGCAGACAGCCCCATTGATTTTGCTGGGATATCTCCTGGGATCAAACTCTCCCCAGTTTAAATAAAAACAGCAGACGCTGCCTTTAAACATCTGCTGGCTGCTGGAATGGCTCTCTGATTACAAGCAAGCAATGCCAATGAATGTAAAATTACTTATCAGACAAAAAAAAAGCAAGGAAAATCTTTGAAGAGAGTATACTAGGGTTGGGGGAAGGCATTTTAGAGAGATCACAAAGACAACATTGTCAAAAATTGATTTGCCATATTCAAAGCACTAAGATATGTGATTGTGAGAAATTGCAAGATTTCAATTCCCCTATTCAGCTTAGAGTTTCTTTAGATTCTAATTACCACAGCTTAGAAGAAAAGAAAGCAATTGACAGAGAAAAAGTGACCTTTTATGGAATCTTGGCACTTAAATCCAGTAAGGTTTGAGAGTGTTATTATGCAAGTTTATTATATAAAATAATATTAGCAGCATTTTATATTAAATAATTAGAACAAGATTCTCTTAACTGTGTCGATGGATGTCACCACTGAACTGCCTCTGACCTACGAGACCACTTGTGATCTTGGAAATATGCATACTTTCATCTTGAAAGAAGAAATATTACATTCTTATTACAAAATCACAACATGTCCTTGGACTTTGTGAGGAAGGTTCTTAAATGAGTGATTTAACCAATCACTCAGCTGGTTGCTTCCCATACGATGTAAAGAAGTCTTACAAAAAGCAACATGGAAACTCAACTGGTTTCTGTGGCTTTTCCCACAGAACAACCAAGAAAAGGTGCAAATAGAATCATTTAGGTTTGAAAAGACCTTTAAGATCATCAGGTCCAGCTATTAACCTAACACTGCCAAGTCCATCACTAAATCATGTCAGTAAATGCCATATCTACGTACCTTTTAAATATCTCTAGGTAAAGAGAAGTTAATTCCCCACCACAGACCTGGTCCAGTGTGGCTAATCTGCACTAAACACATCCAGTCTGGTTTCCAAAGGGCTGCACACTAACTGGGGCTGGTGCAAGACACAGCAAGGATGCCATCACGAGCACATGGACAAGCCAGTCCTCTTCTTCACCACTTACCTGGGAGGGGCAGGAAAACAGGAATATCCAAAAGAATCTGCTGTATGAGTTCTCCACTACACTGATGTAGTTCCTGCTGTAGTAATTCCTGTAACATACAACTCAAATAACAGCTTACACAATTTAAAGGCACATCCATTATAATCCTCACCCCATGTCCCTTAATTTTTTAATCCTGTGACCTGACCTGAGCTGGCTTTGATGCCCAGTAACTCCACACACACACACACACACACACCACCTCTCTTGTACTGAGTGACAACCAGAACAAATGGAACCCAAAGTCATGGACTAGATGAATTCAACAGACATTTTGCAGAGTGAGCCATACACTAAGGGAACAATATCTGTGTATTACATCAAAGAATGTGAAGGGGGGGTGGTTAATGAAGTTGTATTGAGTAGTATGAGACCTGGGCATGATGTAAATGGTATGGGATAAAGTGTGGAATGTGCTGGTTTGAACTGGGGTAGCATTAACTTTCCTCACAGTGGCTAATACAGGGCTATGTTTTGGATTTGTGCTGAACACAGGGTGATAATATGGAGATGTTTGTGCTCTTGCTGAGCAGAGTTTACATAGAGTCAAGGCCTTTTCTGCTTTCTGTACTGCCACACTGGGAAGGAAGCTGGGGGTTCATGGGAGCTTGGGAGGAGACACAGCTGGGACAGAGGATCCAAACTGACCAAAGGGATATTCCATACCATGTGACATCATGCTTAGTATATAAGTGGGAGGAAGAAGGAGGAAGGGTGGGACATTTGGCGTGATGGCGTTTGTCTTCCCAAGTAACCGTTACACATGCTGGGGCCCTGCTCTCCTGGGGATGGCTGAAAACCTCCTGCCCATGGGAAGCAGTGAATTAATTTCTTGTATTACTTTGCTTGTGTGTGTGGCTTTTGCTTTCCCTCTTGAACTATCTTTAATTCAACCCATGAGTTTTCTAGCTTTTACCCTTCTGATTCTCTACCCCATCCCACTGGTGGGGGAGTGGCTGAGTGGCTGTGTGGGGCTTGGTTGCTGACTGGGGTTAAACCTTGACACCTGAGAATGTTTTCAGTGGTCTTGCAGATGGTTTCTCCTGCCTGTGTCCCTACAAGGACAGGAATGGGGGAAGGCATTTGACTCACCAGATTTAGCTTGCAGCCTTTTGTTCAGCCCAGTGCTTCATTGCCACATTGAGGTGGTTTTCACCCATAACACACAGCCAGAGTAAAGGCTCCTTCAGCATAGGGAAGTTTCTGTGCCTGACAGACATCTATAGGGATGCAGGTCTGTTGCTGTCACACAACAAAGGGCTCCTCAGGACAGAGACTCCAAAAGGCATTGAAGCACAGCTTGCTCCATTACATACAGAGGATCTAACTTGTCAGCGAGGACTTGCAGAGACATATTAACCTCTGGACAGAAAGCAGTTTTATTGTCATTCGAAGGGAGACTTTGTCCCCCATTGTGTGCTACATGGCTGGATTACTGCCTCTGTTGCTGCATTGGCAAAGTTTGGTATCTTCTCCAATAGAGAAGGGCAGACCATTCTGGAGACTTCACCTCTAAGCTCCCCAACACTTCAAACACCAGCCATGTACCGATATCAGCACAGTGACATGGTCTTTTTAGATGTATTTGAAATTCACGTCCAGATTCTATGGCTTGAACTCATCCTAAGTTATTGTGTATAACATGATAGACTAACATGTACTTCTCTGTCTTTGCTTTGATAAAACAGCAACAAAAAAGTTAAAGAAGAATGCCTGATTGAATCTGGCATGAGCTTCCTATGGGATAAAACTATCAGCATTCTGCTGGTGCTGTGAAAGAAAATGTATCACTTACCATTCCAATGATTTAATCATGCAATATTGGGAAAAGGAGCAGCAGCATGTATGCCACAGCAATATTAACAGAAAACCCAAAGCTTAGAAATACAAGATTTTGGTTAAAGAGGAATTTACCCTTCCCTTTCTGAATGATTTCGAGATTTCTTTTTGACAAGAGAGAGTTTTGTCTTTTTGGGGTAGTAAGAGTTGATGAGGTGTAAGAAGTTAAAAGCAAAATCTCACTGTTTTCATTCATTCAGCAAAGCCCTGCATTAGCTGAGAAATCAGCCTGTCAATTCTCCTTCTCCTATCATCCTTTGCAGAAGTTCATTACTTAATTCTCAATTGTATCACCTCTGTAGAGAATAACAGGCTGATGACATTTCAGTTAATCATAATCTTCCCCTTCTGTGACAACCTACCAGCAGCCTTTCTGAAAATAAACTTACAGAATGAAATTTTTAAAAAGAAGGATTTTTCTTACCTTTGCAGAAACAGAAAAACTGACAAAATAAGTATGTGACAATTTTTCACAAATGAAAAAAATTTCTTCTGGATTTATCACCATTTTTGCCTCAGCACTTTATGTGCTATTTCATTGTCTGACAAATTGTTATTGACAAAACTTTACGTTTGCCTTTATACTGTTTAGAATATAGGGCCAATATTGCTTTTTTATCATGCTTACTAGCAAGAAGGACACCTTAAGTTTCCATGGACTGACTTGAGTATCAGGTAGCTATAGAAGTGCAAATAAAATCATGCCTATGTGTGTGTGCTTGCATAGAGAGAATCCTGTGAAGGGTAAGAAAGCAGGAAATGTTAAGATTTCAAGCCATTGCTGCTAGCTGTCTTATGTGTAACATGGTCTAATAAATATGGCCATTTTTATCTGGTTAGCATACAAGTAAAGGAATGAGAAATGGGAGAGTGAATTGGAAAGAACATGGGAAGGCTTGGAGGGTTTGCTGGCAGCAATGAGCTCACAGAAGCCAGCACCAGCAGTTGAACTTAGGTCATGGCAGGTGTAAATCTTGGGTGGAGGCCACTGAAACCCAAAGAAATACTATAAGCTGGAGACAAAACCACAAGCAGACTTCACTGACAAACAAAGAAAAAAGTCAAAGGTGGTCTCATCCACAGTGACAGCTTTTGTGAAAGTTCAATCGAATCTGCACAAATGTCAGCACCATTTGTTCATGGCAACAAAAGACAGGATGTTGAATTATGTGGAAACAGCCTATCTTGTAAACAGTTGCAATGTCATCAAGAAGAAGAAATTCAAGTTTCTATCAGCAATGGCATACTTCCAGCTAAAAGTCAGGAAGAATACCCCTGGGTAGGCAAAGCGAACAGCTCCTTCATTGACACAGTGATTTAAACTGTGATGTCTGAGCAAAAAGTGCTTGGCTGCTTCCTGAAGACCAATCTGCAGTTGATCTTTTTTCCCTTAGAAGTGGTATAAAAGCCAAAGACAGTTGCTTTACAAACACTTAGGTAGTATTACGATTGAAATGCATTTATTTCAGAGAACTTTGATTCCAGCTCCTTTGGCAGTGGGTTAAAAACTCACACCCAACTTACACCCCCAAGGTCTATCTGACTTCTCTGCACAATGTAGAGTATAATCACTCTGTACTTCCATAACAGGAGATGGCCAACCATGTGACTGGTAACCATAGCAGCTGCAAGAGCCCCAAAAAAATTCCAGCGCTGAATGTATGCACAAGTCTGTTACTTTAGCATCACTTTATTTGCCATGAACAGCATCAATGGGAATGCTTCAAAATGTTCTCTATCTGACTTCTCTGCACAATGTAGAGTATAATCACTCTGTACTTCCATAACAGGAGATGGCCAACCATGTGACTGGTAACCATAGCAGCTGCAAGAGCCCCAAAAAAATTCCAGCGCTGAATGTATGCACAAGTCTGTTACTTTAGCATCACTTTATTTGCCATGAACAGCATCAATGGGAATGCTTCAAAATGTTCCAGTACTTGATGAGAGACGCTCTTCGCTCTTCATCACCACATGGAAAACAGCATGTCTCACACAGAAGAATGTTTTCTGTCAGTCACTTGACTTTTGTAATGTCTAGAGATATTTGTCTGAAGCTGTAATCTCAAGCATTCCAGCTAGGATTTCTATTTCTTGTATGGGAAAGATTGGTCCTGGAGATTTTCCATGCTGGAATCACTGGTCTTTTTCCTGTCATGTGCTCAGTGTTGCCTGCCAGGGACCAAGAAATAATGACAGGCAATAATATCTTTCCCAGTAACAATCACAAAACACAGTATCACAATACAACTAGCTGCCTCAATGCCATTAACTCTTTCAGATGGAATCAGTGAACAGGTGTAGGTAGGGAATTTCTCCCCTTCCCCTCCCTAACAGTAACTTTTCAGCTGATTTGAAGCTTGGGAGAATGCCATTGCTTGGAGAAGGCTGCAGCAGGATGGGGTTCTCCTCCTAGACCATCCCATTTTATGCGCTCCACCTCCCCAACACAGCCTTCCTCAAGGGCCAACAGACCCTTGCTGACCTGCTACATGCAAGAGTTCTTGTCTGCCTGCTTCTCTCTCCATTCCTGGAGTGAGGACATCATGGGTGTACCAGCATACCAGTGCTATAGGGCAGAACGGAGGAGGAAACAGAGTAAAAGCAAAAGCAAAAGGAAGCCAAGTAGTGTCACTGTAGGCAGTGCAGTCAGGAGCTAAGGCTGTTGTTATAGATATTTTGACAGAATATCCTCTTAGTTTTGGTTAAAATTTACTACTGTGGGCATTTAGAAGCCTGTTAGTATTATGGGGCTGCTATACCCATCCACTATCAAAAGCATTCAGCTCCCGACAGTATGTCACACTTGGACATAATCCAAAGCCTGTGACAGTCTAAGACCTGTGAGTTATAAAGCCAATCCCTGCATGCTTATTTACACTAGAAAGCTCACATTTCAACCCAAAGCCCAAAAGCAAGATATACCTCAACATGCAACAAATTATACAGGACTCATGAAGTCTGACTTGAAGTCTTTTGGACTCTGGCACTAAAAGCTACCACCTAAGCAACTATTTGGCAGAAGATTTCCTTTTTATCTATGTTTCTTTGAAAAGCAGTGCCCTTAAGAATATCAGGAGTCTCAGAAAATACAGTCCTATTATTTTCAATATATTTTTGTTTAAACAGAGGAAACAGCAAGTACAGATTGCTTACCAAGAAATATAACCCAAAATTTAATGCTGCAAATATGCCTTGGCAGAAATCTAGACTGCTCAGGTAACATCTTTATAGGACAGACTTGTTTTGCTCTCTTATAAAACAGTGGAGACACATAAGGACATTTGGCCAACACAGAGAACAGCTGATCCTCACAACTCTAGAAATAAAAGCAGGAGTTGCTTCAGTTTTGGTCAAAGTGCTATTTGCTATTGCTATTTAGTTGCAATATATATTAATCTTCACAGACAAGCATAGGAAAAGCTTACCAGTTGCAACCTTTCCTTTGGTTTGCAGCCTCCTCCACCAATATGAGCCATAATTTGCTCTCAGGAGACCCAGACAGAAGTACTCAAGAGAATGTAAGAAAAAAAGCAAAGGAAGGACAGGCTCCACACAAATCTCCTTTCCTGTCAAGCAGGGCAGTGCAGGCAAAAGTGAACCAGGACCATCAGACTGGAAGGGGCTCCTGAAAGAGCCCAAGACACAGGTTTCACAGACACCTCATTATTTAATCCTCTTCCTGGAGTGATGACCTGAGTGGTTTCACCCATTGCTCATACTGGAGCTCCCTTGAAGCCTCACCTGAGCAACTCATTCATGAACTTGATACCTTTCAAAGGATCTCTGTTTTAAACAGAACACTAGCCATGCCAGAGCCCACCGAGTTTGTTTCAGCTTGGGGTGATGACAACTCACACTGCTATGGATGAAAATTTCATTGCATTGTCACCATATATTTTTCATTATTTCTGTAGCATAATAATTGAACAGTAAATACCAGCATTTTTACATGACTATGACTAACTATACACAAACAAAAGATTGCTTACCTTAACTTGCTACGTTTCCATGACTCTCTTGTGTAAGTGCTTCTATTTCCACAGACCAAGAGTCTCTCCGTTTGTTTTTAATTTTGGGGAAACAATTAACTTAGCATACTATCTTTCCTAAGAAATCTAGCCAAACCCAAGTCCCTTATTAAAACTAGATTTCCAGTCAAGAGAATTATAATTATGTCTCTTTTAGCCAGACATTTTGTATTAAGGCATGACTGCCTTTATTCTGCTGTCTTCCACACAGAGCAATAATTACTGGGACAATTGAAAAAAAGGTAGTTTAAAGTTTTGCCTTTTATTGAAAAAGTTTATTACTGTACTGATACCTCTTTACGATCAAACTTATCTTGTAAGATTGTAGATATTTTAAATATTTGTTGGTGTAAGCGGTGTCACTAAAGCAGTTTGCATGTAGTTAGACAAAGCTGGTAACAGATGTGCTTACATCAGCTCTGATAACATTCATAAATTCATTTAACAGAGACTTCATTAGGTCAGCAAAATGATATTCAAAAGTAATTACTTCCCTTGCAGCATTCAGCTAACGTGCTGTTGAATATAATCTTCGCATATTAGTATATTACACATTTGGAAAGGAATTGGTGAAGTAATTGCTAGTACAGTGAGAAGTGATCATCATTAATTTTACACTGCAGCCTTGCTTTAGAAGCCTGGCTTTTAAAAGGACTAGCCAAAAAAGGTAACTTACATGTTAAAAATTGTGTGAGAGATTCAGATATTTTATAATTGGTTGGTTATGAATAATGAGTAGGCTTTCTACTTGTAACACAGTATACACAGCTATGGCACCATGACTTCCTTTAATTTGATGTTGCTCGGAAAGGCTGTGGAAGTTGGCTTGGCATTGATTTTTTAACACTCCAAAGATTCAATAGATACAGATGCACGTTTTAGAAAAGCCATGGGAAACGCCTGACTCTTTATGTGCTTGTTGCCATTGCAAGAGGAAACTTCGACAATACAAAGTGGAGAAGCACTGCATCTGGTAATGAGTTTGGAAGATCAGTCCCTCCCTT
Source organism: Acanthisitta chloris (assembly GCF_000695815.1). NCBI lineage: Eukaryota > Metazoa > Chordata > Aves > Passeriformes > Acanthisittidae > Acanthisitta > Acanthisitta chloris. The sequence continues at coordinate 60,412 of NW_008656405.1, read as the reverse complement.
TGTTGCTGTGATCATTAAGCTGCTCTTTTACCTGTGCATCTCTTCTTCCCATACATGCTCTGCAATAAAATGTAGCAGGCTATTAAGGATGAAGAGCAATGGAAGCAATTCTTGCTCTTTCATTTGTAATTGAGACAAACCTTTTGTGACTATAACTCACTTGGTGATGCAGTGACTCACACAGACCATACTGTTGAGTTTGACTCAAGCACTAGCTCTGAGTAAGGCAAGTGGACTCGAGTCACTCTCTTCAGAGGAGAGAGCAGACACCAGAAACAAAAGTGGTATCCTCTGAGCACAGAACAACTCTGCCTAAACTTTGCCATGATGCCTCTTCCGTACAGCTCATCATGAGCAGGATGTAGAGGTTTCCGTGATCTTGGCAGGATTTCAGAGGTCACTCGTTCCTTTAAATAAAGCACCACCTAGGAATAGGGAGCAAGAGAAAGCTTTGCAATGGCTGTAAAAGCATCATAGCCTTTATAAAACATTCAATGAGATTTCAGAGGGCTTTTTTTTTTTTTTAAATCTGTGAGTCCTTAGGAAAAAGTTCAGAAATTGGTTTAGCTCTTGCCTCCAGTTACCATATACCAAGGTTAGGAAGTTGAACTCTGCTCAGCCTTCCTTTCACTTAAGGGCCAGGCTTCAACCACTTGCAGCTAAGAAGTTAATCATTACTCTGTTTCTCTTTGTTCTTGATTATTAGCTGCTAATTGCGTTGCTTTTACAGTCTATCCTCTTCAGTTCTTCAAGTCGTGTATTCTTCCTGCTGTGGGTGTGTTCCCCTTTCACCTCCCCTTCTTGAATTGCAGAAGACTTGCACAGTGCCAATAATATTTTTATCACATTTCTCCTTGTTCCCATTTAAAAAATAATTTTAGCTAAGCAAAAGCTATTTTATAGGCTGACCAGACTATGCTTCAGTCCTTGTTCCCAAACCATTGCTCCCATTACCCTAATCCCATTCCCATCAAAAGAGCAGTGAGGAGGGTAGACCTGTGGTGGTCAAGCAGATTCCTAGAGACTTTCTTCATCTCTCAGTCGTGCAGAATGGTTAGGAGGCCCTGAGGGCAATACACGCAGCTGCCTTCCTTGGATCTGGTCCAGGAAGGAGTAGCACACAGGATCCCCAGTCCCTGCTGCTGCATGCCAGCAGGAAAGCAGGATGAGCAGGAAGCTAAATAACTCCTCCTGAGCCAGGGAGAGAGCTTGGCTACCACCTCTCCAACAGCAGGGTGTTTAATCACAGCCCCAGCTGGGCTGTGAGTGGGCTGTAGAGCACGGAAAATCTCAGGCATCTTCTTCCTATCCTCCCTGCTCACATACAGAAAGACAGGACAGAGCCCACGGAAGGACCAAACTCTGTTTTCACTGTACGAGGACATAACACACTGCCCTGAGCGTCTCAGCAGTCAAATATTTGCCTGGTGGGCTGCTCCAAGGCTGTTTCCAGCAGCCAGGCTAGACGGCTTCCTGCAGCAACAGAGCTTTGCTCCTCCCCTCGCCCATCCCTCCTCTCACACAACATGCCAGAGAGTATTTAAACATCCACACAGAACCTCATGTTTGAGGTTTCATCCAAAATACACCCTTCTACCACCCACTCAGAGGAAACTCATTTTATTTGTCTAACAAGAACAAAGGGCCAAGCAAGTTAACCCTGCCAAGCTTACCACTGGGAATCCAGACTTTCACATCTCGTTTATAACACCCAAACCCACCCATTCAGCTAATCCTTAAACAACCCTGGTAAATCATCCTGTGTCAGAGGCATCGCAGGAGCAATTACCTTACTTTTACCAACTTTAAAAAAAAAAAAGGAAATATGGAAAAAGAGCCAGTGAAGAGAGGCAGAGACCCCTTTTCTTCTTCTTTGCATTCTGGGAAGGTGTATTCCAGCAGGTGTTAGAGATATATAAAGCAGGATGTGTCAGATTTATAAACTCATACTATGAGTCTATGCCCTCTCCATATTATTAATTACATAGCCAAGACATTCAAATATAAGGAATAAAAAAATAATAAAGGGATGACTTTTGTGCTGTTAACTCAGAAAAAAACCCCAACTTGCAGAGGTACGTAAGAAAATGCCAGGCAAGTTAGAGGTGGACATACAGTTACATGTGCACTGTAATGCCATTGAAATAATTTTCCTGCAGCTGGCAGACCAATATATCCCTGAGATTTCAAGCGGGGTGTCAGATGCACTACAGTGGAGGAAGAACTGTGGAGAGCAGCACCGGGTGGGGCTGGCAGACCTGCCAGACATTGCCTGCTGCTCCAGGGGTGCCAGCCATCATCCAACTCACTAAATCTCCACCTAGAAAGATCAAGTAAAGATACTGCCACTTCATCTATCTATTTAGACAATGTGCCTACAGGTATCCCCAAACTCTATAAATTATCTCCTGAACTTTTAATAATCTGTGACACTCACACACATCAGCTTATGCAGTTCAGTGGTGAAAGTAGGGCTCTCTAGAGTAATGGTTTCCAAATGCAAAGGGAAAAACATATGCTTCCAGGATGGTTGATTTAATGCAGGTTAACAAAAAAATGAAAGAATGGAGAGAGAAGTAAAATACAAATCTGGACCCAGAATAAGCAGTGCCTGCATCTTGAATCAGCCTGCAGCCCCATTGCTTGGCAGGCAGGCAGGCAGGCTTTTAATCTCAAGGTATACATCATTCCCACACAAAGATGACTAAGACCCTGACTGTTCAATTTGCCAAGCCCCTCAAATAATCCTAAGTAAATACACTGCTTTCCAGAACCCCCTCAAGGTCAAAAATTTCACAAAGCCTCCCTCACTGGCCTATTGCTAGCTGACTTCCTTCCAGAAGAAAGCTCATAGCCACTCCAATAACTTTTTATCCAGCTGAACTTCAAAGGAGTTATTGATATTTATGTGTCCTTGGGACCAGTTCCCCAACTAGTACATTTTTGTTATGATTTTTCCACTTGTACTGTATTTTAAATGTTAAAAATGCACAGAAATTGTTTACAGAAGTAAAGTCAGTAGATAAGAAGAGAATTTGCAAACAAGCTGCAATTGACAGTCTTTTCGAGCCTTGTTTTTTTGTTTGGATGAGTGGGTGGGTGACAAATATTAAGGAAAAAGAAAAACTTGCAGGTTTATGCCAGCAGAATGAAGGCCATGCTGTTACAGCTGCTTTGCTACCAGCACTTGCTGTGTCTGCCTGCGCCTGCACTTCCAACGGCACGCTAGGTACATACTCTTTCTTTGCTCTTTCCAGAAAAGTGGTTTCAAATCCACATTTTTCAACTGTACACACAAAAAAAGTGAGAATAGTTCTCATTCCAGCACTGCTGATTGCTTCCAGCTCCCTGCTCGTCTGCTCGGCTTCTGGTCTGAATAGGTTAGAGCATAAAATGTGCCTCTGGGTCCCTTCTTCATCCTCTGGTGCACCATAGGTCTCAGAGTCTGCTGTAGTAACAAGTCTCTTTTTGCCACCAGACATTTGCAAGCATGTAGGGTCATAGAAGACCTCAAGTTCGAAGTTGGGAAGCAGATTCTCATGAAGAAAGCAATACAGCATCACATTCCTTCCACAGAATGGATGCTAGCATGGGAGCCTAAATTTAAATCTGACTGATAACTGGTGTTTAGGTATGCTTGCAGATGGGATTTTGGCATAGTCCTTTAGGGAGACAGGATGCACTTTCCTATAAAACATAAAACATCCTGAGAGCCTAATCAGCAAGGGCACAAGGTTGTCTTAAAATTTCTGGTAAATTCATGTTTGTGCTGGAAGAAATACACAAACTTCTCTCTCCTGAAGGAATGCATCTGTTAGGATTGCACATGTAGTTTTTATGCTCCCTCCCATGGGAGGAAATGAGGTGTTTCTTTTTTTCCCTCATCCTGAGGATATCTTCATTATGTTCTACTAAGAGCTTGGCATTACATGACGATGTTACTAATGAATGCCTCTAGGCTTCAAAGGGCAGTCTCAAGAGTTCTATGATTAAATATAATAATTTGCAGTTCTGCCGTACCTTCCATCTGAAGATCTCAGCTGTTTGTACAGATTCCTGTGAATTAAGCTCAGTTTCTCACATGTGAGCTATTTCCAATAAGTACTAAATATCCTGGTAGCATGGACACAATTCCAAGAGGTCAGAGACAATTATGAGCACTTCTCACAGGGGTGAGAACTGACGCCAGGATCCTAGTGTTTAGCAAAGGTCCTCTCTGCCCAGCATGAGCTTCCAACTCGCCTTCTGGCAGTTTAGAAAAGAAAAGGGTGACCTCTTTAAGAGAAGGCCATACATAATGGGTCCCAAACAGATTAATATGCCTCCTGGAAGACTCCCAAGGAGATGGATTTAAGGCTCATCTATCCTTATCATTTCTTAATTAAAGACTTAAACCCCCCTACATCAAGTAGACTTCTCATGCAAGTTTTTGTTAGTGTGATGTTTTTAGCAGCCCTGAGGTCATGTATAATATGTTCATGTTCATGTCATGTTCAAGTCTTTGAGTTCAGATTTTGGTTTGTCCAGTGTTTTAACTGTTCTAACTATAACTGTTTTATACAGGAAATCCCACTGCATTGGGTTTGAGTGGCAAGGGGTAGGGAGGAGCTCAAGGTTGGCTTCTCTGAGAAGCTGCTAGAAGCTTCCCCTGTGACTGACAGAGTCAGTGCCAGATGTCTCCAAGGTGGACCAACTGCTGGCTGAGGCCAAGCCCATCGGCAACAGCGGTACCACCTCTGGGACAACATAGTTAAGGAGGGGGAAATGTTACTGCACAAGAGCAGTTGTGGGCAGATAAGAGAGGAGTGAGAATGTGTGAGAGAAACAGCCCTGCAGACACCAAGGTCAGAGAAGAAGGAGGGGGAGGAGTTGTTCCAGGTGCCAGAGCAGAAGTTCCCCTGAAGTCCGTGGTGAAGACCATGGTGAAGCAGCTGTGCCCCTGCAGCCCTTGGAGGACCTCACACTGAAGCAGGTGGATGCTGCAGGAGGCTGTGACCCCTTGGGAAGCCTCTGATGGAGCAAGCTTCTGGCAGGACTGGTGGAGCTGTTGGGAAAAGAGCCCAACCTGGAGCAAGTTTGCTGGCAGGACTTGTGACTCCACAGGGGACCCATGCTGGAGCAATCTGTTCCTGAAGGACTGCAACCTATGGAAAGTATCCACACTGGAGCAGTTCATGGAGGACTGTCTCCTGAGGGAGGGACCTCCTGCTGGAGCAGAGGAAAAGTGTAAGGAGTCTTCCCCCTGAGGAGAATGGAGCAGCAGAGACAATGTGTGATGTACTGACTGCTGCCCCCATTCCCTAACTCCCTGTGTTGCTGGGAGAAGGAGGGAGAGAATTTGGGAGTAAATTTAAGCCCAGAAATGGAGCAGTTCATGGAGGACTGTCTCCTGAGGGAGGGACCTCCTGCTGGAGCAGAGGAAAAGTGTAAGGAGTCTTCCCCCTGAGGAGAATGGAGCAGCAGAGACAATGTGTGATGTACTGACTGCTGCCCCCATTCCCTAACTCCCTGTGTTGCTGGGAGAAGGAGGGAGAGAATTTGGGAGTAAATTTAAGCCCAGAAAGAAGGTTGGGAGGAGAGGAAGGTGTTTTTAAGATTCGGGTTATTTCTCAATATCCTACTCTGATTTGATGGGTAATAAATTCAATTAATTTCTCCAAGCTGAGTCAGTTTTATCTGTGACAGTGACTGGTGAGTGATCTCGAGGGAGAGAATTTGGGAGTAAATTTAAGCCCAGAAAGAAGGGAGAGTTGGGAGGAAGGTGTTTTTAAGATTCGGGTTATTTCTCAATATCCTACTCTGATTTGATGGGTAATAAATTCAATTAATTTCTCCAAGCTGAGTCAGTTTTATCTGTGACAGTGACTGGTGAGTGATCTCTCCCTGTCCTGATCTCAACTCACAAGCCTTTCATGTTCTCTCTCCCCTGTCCAGCTGAGGGGGGGGAGTGATAGAGCACTTTGGTGGGCACTTGATGTCCAGTCAGGGTCAACTCACCACACCCACTGGTCCGCAGGGTGTGGAAAAGTCCGGAGAAGCAAAATCACAGTAATTAGTGGGTTAGCAATAATTAGCAGTGTGTTGTCAAGTAATACAATAAATGGAGAAAATAGGTATCCGTCATAAAGGCTTTTTCTGCATTCTTTCTAGCGCTGTTTGATACGTGCTAGAGGCAAAACAAAATTTCTTTCAGCGAGATGGGAAGAGAAACACATGGTTGAGACAGGGCAGCTGATGAAATCTGCCGGAGGGGGAGGTCCCAGACATGTCCATGTCCAGGCAGCTGGAGGGAAATGCATTCACCCAGCCAATGAGAAAGACTATCCAAAGGTCAGGGAGTAGCTAAGCAACAGAAAAGAAAAAACCTCCATCACTTCCAGCTGGAAATAAAGCAAAAAAAAAAAAAAAAAAAGATTTCTGGGATTTAGTCGCAGTATTGTTCGGTGGGTAGGCAACAAAGGTATGGGAGCAGGCAGTGTCTAGCTTTACTCTGCAGAGTTGCTATGTGATATTAGGCAAATGAACTATTTTTTGCCTCAGTTTCCCTATCTAAAAATTGCCTGAATTTGTATAATACACCTTGCCACCATAGCAGGGCTGGGAGCTCTCCATTTCTACAGTGCTTTAAGACCCCAAGTCAAAAGAAGCTGCATAAGTTCAGACTAACATAGTTATTTTCTGTTTATTTCTAATAGGTAGACACACAGTAGGAACCATTTTGACATGTGTTAGTGTAGGTGGAAATGACTCATTTGGCTGCACTGGAAGCTAGCTGCTGTAGACTGGCTGCTGCTACAGCCCTAAATAAATCCCATAAAACAGATCTTGAAAAATGAAGTCAATCTTGCTGCTTTGTTGCTAATTCACTTAATATCTTACATGTACATGTCTTAATTTATATACATGTGGACATACATACACTCCCTATATTGTATCCATTCTTTAAATTACCTGTATAATGAACAGTTAATGCCAAACAGGCATCCAGTGTTTATTTCCCCACTGTATTTACCAATACCATAAGATGACCCCAAAAATACCATACAGAAATTTCCTGAACATTGCCTACATCCTATTTTAAGAGGCCTATTATATCTAGGAGGGGTTTTAGCATCAAATATGTTGTATCAGTCTTGACAAAAATGTGACAAAGCTAAGGCTCAGAGGAAGACAAGAAGAGCTAAAGAATTAGGATTAGAGTTTTATTCCCAATTTCATCATGACTTTCTTAGGGGGAGAGGAGAGACTGCTGGGCCACGACCCAGGTGGGATGAGCTCCTGTACCCAACAAAAAGCTCATTGCAGCTGCTTCTCAGGGCATCTCCACGTCCTTACTTGTGCATGGGGCTTGTGGACTCACTGTGCAAAGTAGTTATCAAGTACTTAGGGCTAAATTTGTATCTTTAGATCTGCATCTTTCTCTTTAGGGTAGGGATGCATCTTTACCTTTAGGGCAGAGGCTGCAAAATGTTTCTACAGGCAGGCAAAGAAGGGTACATAATAAGCCATAGTGACAACTTCTTTCCATTGCAACAGGGATGTGCATCATGACTTCAAAAAAGTTGATGTAAGCTACTTGCAATGTTTCCTTCTGGCTTTGACAGCTCTCAGCCAGCACAACACTGCAGGAGGGGTACACCATACAGCAATACATGGCACACAAGGATGTTCTTTTACAGACTAGCTCTGCTGGGGTCCATCCAGATTCCCAGACTTGGAGTGCCCTGGAGACACCCAAGTGTGGTGATGGGGCAAGATCTGCCCACGTGCCCCTGCCTGGGAAGGGGACACAGGTGCCCAGCAGGGTTGTCTGGCTGTTGCCTGGCCCCTCTGGCCAGGTGAGGTGTTTGCAGCCACTCAGCCACGAGGAGCAAGCTGTGCACCTGCCCACCTCAGGGAGCAATCAGAAATGGGTATGTCAGCCCGCTCGATTTCTGTTCACAGCCCAGGCACACATCTTCTCTTGCCTGCTCCCACGTGCCACACGGTATGCAGATATTAAAGCAACTGCTAAGAGGCAGCTAGTCAGAGAGCCACTGATTTATGTCACTCGTAACGCTGGCAGAAGCAAACTTGGTGGTGGAGGCAAGGACATTACAGTGGCAGCATTTCAATGCCAGATTTAAAAATCAGGGCTTAATGTTTCTGTAAATTAAAATGACCTAATTAGTCAATAGACTAGGAGAGTTTTCCATCTAGGAAAGGACTGTAAATGCAAAGCCCTGCTCTAAGGCCCGATTTAGGAGACTGATAACATAATAGATCTCCCCTTACAGAGTGTCAGTGGGTTAAAATACTGAAGAGTGCCTGCAGATAAAGCTTCTAAACTCCACTCCAAGCTACCTCCTGCTACAGATCCCAGGGGAGCTCACTGAACAGACCTTCTGCCATTGTCCTTGCCAGAAAGGAAAATTAATTCTGTTAACTGTAACTCTACAGTTATTCTATCTGTTTCACACCCACTTCCATAGCCCTTCATGCCTCCCAGTAGAGTCTCACTTGCCTTGGGAAGGATGTCAGAGAAACTCCCAAGCTACAGAGCCAGGATTATGTTCGTATTTTGAATTTACCATGAATATTTTTTGCAGTTTCAAGCCCTCTAGTGTCTAGAGCTCACTTACTCAGCATACCTAGAAACATAGGGCATGAAACAGCATTTTCAGAGGCACCCGATTTCCAGCTGAGTCAATGGAAACCATTAATTTCTTTAACTCCTTCTTACAAATCTTGCTGTAAGTTTTCAGATCCCAAACATTTTGGGAGGAGAGTAATGAATGCAAAAAATGTGGGTCTGAGATCCACCCTAAAGGCAATGTGATCATCCTAAAGGATGTAATCACAATAACCAGACCCAACCTTAGAGTCTGAACACTCCCTGAACAGAAGAACCACTCCACAGAGAGCCTGACTGACTGCTCTGCATAACTACATTTCCAAATATTTTCTGTAGCCACAAGGCCACTCCCATTTTGGCATGTGAAGTAAACTGACCCACCCAGAGCTGTGTGAGTGGGGGGCAGCTGGGCATGTGAATGTGTGACTTGCTAAAATAAGACATAAGCCCTTGAAAACAGCTTAATATAATCTTTCAGGGGGTTGGTCAAGCCTTCTAATGAGAAACTCTTATTTTTCCCTTGCAGCTGGCCAGAAGTGTTCTACTACTAATGATGAAAAAAGATCCGCTTCCATCATTGATTTGTCCTTGTGGTAAGCATCCAAACAGGATGAGGTTTCAGGCAGCAGCACTGTTTCCCCAGCCTGCATTTGCTTTCTGTTTTCTGGGAAGGTACATGAGGATGATCACGGAGGAGAAAGTTCTTTTCACTCAAATGATCTGTGAGGGATAAAGAGAAAAAATTTAGAAACAAAACTATCCCCAGCTGGAAAGTAGAAGTTTGTCCAGAGAAAAGACAAAGTGAAGAGAAATTGCTAAACTTCCGCTGAAAATAATGAAAAACACCTGCGATGTAGCTCCCTAAGGAGGCTAATTAAGTGAGAAAGATCGATGCTTATTGGAGTTTACAGTGTCTCAGCAAAATATAAGTATTATCACTCACGTGACTTACCTGCTTGCTATTTTAGGAAAAATATTTTTCCTTTGTTATACTGATTAGATGACAAGATTGATTGACTTCCTTTGCTACTTTGAGTGACTGACATATATCTATGCCCTCCTAAACAAGTATGTACTAAACTATTTACACCTTCTGCACATCAATGCCCAAAACCCCTGTTCCTGAGTTCATCTGTGTGTTCAGTCTGGCAGGGGAGCAGGGTGGTGAGCTCACAGATGGCCTCTTTTCTTGTACAAATATGAAATCTGCAGTCATTATAAAGCTTTCTTTTTTTTTTTTGGTTTAGGCCCCATACTGTAAGTTTCCCCTCATCTAAAATGGTGGTATTTACCTAGCTCACAGACTGTTCAAACAATTTTGAGCATATGCAGGGTGCTTTGCAAATACAGAAAATGACAGTCTTAATCCCAGGGGTTGTTATACAGAAAGAATTAAAACACATAATGGAGAAGAGAAAAAGGAGAAATGTGCAAGTAAGCAGATTAATCCCTCTGCTAATGTATACCTAACTGGCTTGTTCCATAATGTTTGCAACATTATTTGGCAATACTTTTTTTCAGTTTACCGTACTACTGTATTAGTTGATGCTTTACTTGCCCCTGTAATCCATGGCAATGCACCTAGAACATATGGTACATGATAAGTGAGATGAGGGATTGGCTGGTGACGTGGTTAGAGGTGGATGAACATTAAGCTGCACAAATAGATACTGTCCCAATCTGAGACACAGATTTTGTATGGGGCATTAATTCGGTCAGACTTTTCAGAAATGGTCAGTAGTTACAGGTTCGTTATATTCCATGTGCCTTTGAGGCTTTGAGCTTGCAGAAGGTACTGAAGAGCTAAAGGCAAAGCAAGCTGGAGCTAGAGCATGCAAAGTGCTGTGAGTCACCAAGTGCTGTGGAACATGCAGTTCCACTCTAATATGGACACTTGAGTGACGTCTCTTCAACCTGTGCTCTCCATTCCTCAGCTCTGCATTCATGAAATACAGCTCCACATTCATGAAACACAGGTAGAGCCCTGCCATCTCCAAGGGGAAGAGAGAAAGCAGATGAGTTAGTATTTGTGAGGCATGCAGTTACTATAGCAATAGGCAGCACAGAAAAGCTCATGAGGAAAGTAATTGCCTTCAACACAGATAGTATGTAGTCAATAAGGCATGGAGACACACTTCGAACAATGAAGGGAAAAACTACTCAGCAGCTGCTCATTAAGTGAGCATCATCCATCTTGTGCACTGGGTGCAGCAAGGGTCCTGTGGAGTGCTACACGACCATAAAATTAACGTCGGTCCTTTAACACACGCGTACACACATCCTTAACCCTGCTGTTTCCAACAGTTGAAGGCCTGACTTTGAAATCTCTTGGGCGAGGACAGAGAGAGAGCACAGTACATAGTGATTCGTATTATAAAAGTAGAAATTGACGTATCATCAAGCTGATACACAACATCTGCAACACTACATCTACACAGACCTCTGTTATTTAGACCAAGGAAATAACTGGCTGTGATAACAATCCCTCACCCTTGGGATGTGGAATAACTGGAAGGTACAGAAATCTTGGCTTTCTTGAGGGAAGATAATTACTTACAGAAAAAGATTCTCTACCCATTTTTCCCCCTCTGTCCCTTCTTTCCAAATTGTCTGTGCACTTCCTCCTCTCCCTCTCCTTGCCCAGATTTCTCTCTGACTTTATGTGTGTTCCTGTTGTCAGCTTCACCCATGTTCTGGCTAATGCCCAGTTTCCCAGCTAGGGCACCTTGTACAGTTTTGTTAGTCATCCCGGCCAGTTTCTTAGTTGCCTCTCATCAATAATGGGAATGCTGTCTCTGAGTACTGACTTCTTGTAAGCTCTGTCTTTCTAGCTCCTAATACTTACTATCTTTGCCAAATCAGCTTCAGATTCTTCTTCCCCATCTTGTCTGACTCAGTTTTCGTGACCACTCATTAGTTTCTATTTTCAGAAGATGGAGATTCTCCTAAGTCAATTGTAGTCATTCTGGCTAATGAAAATACTTGGTATTGTGAGATGAATTAAAAATCACGTGTACTGGCAGCACTGCAAACATTGACAAACATACTTTTACATACTGAAAATACACAAATAAGTACCGAGATCATTCCTGTTACAAGGTATTGTTGCAAGTGCTCCATTATGGCAGTTTTCTGTGATTTTTGGTAGGATGATTTTCATGTTCTGAGTCTGAGGAAAATTGCTGCAGGCACTTGAGTAACTAGCTCTATGTGGCTTTCCTTAAAGACAGTTTCAAGGAAGAAAAGAAGAGCACTTTACAGGAAACTGCGAACTATATAGCTACATTTGGGTTTATGGTTCCTGATGAAGAGTGTTTCCTAACACTCCCTGTCTTGGCTCCCAAGAGCAGGCTGATAGTGAGGTGAAAGGGGGAAAAGTGTTGTGATCCAAGTCTTCCTTCCATCTTCAGCACGAAGACCTAAGAAGGTGAGGGTAGCCAGACCAGGTGCCAGAAAAGGTGAGTCCCAGTAAGGGATGCTTAGCAAAGGGCAAGCACAGGTTATTCATCCCAGTACTTTGCTGTACTTGCATCCACTGAACTGCCTTTGACAGACCTTTTGACCACAAATATAGCCAAGAAGTTGGGTTTTGTTTGGTTTTTTGTGGGGGTTTTTCCTACTTTTTTTTTTTAAAATATGGATATTCTTTTAGCATCCAGGGCAAACCAGGACCCAAAACCACAGATTACTGTGCTACAGCAGAAAGCACTGCCCTCTCTACTTTTTGAATGTGCAGACTGGCTGGGCTTGATGCATCAGTGTGCATTTTAAGTGAATACAAAACTGTGAGTTCTCAAGAGGATCAGGGGAAGAGGGATGCAGGGTCTGTGAACTGACCTGAAGAACAATGAGAATGCCCACTGTAATGACTGAGTAGTTCATTACAGAAAAACAACAGAGAAAAAAGGTTGCTTGTGAGTACAGAAAGGGTCTTCTGTGAATATGTCTGGCTTTATTTGTATATAGCACATCCAATTTGATGCCCTAGTCAGGGTGTTGAAGGAGCAGCCTCCAGAGTTTCATGTAACCATTCCAGCTGCCAAATTCATTTTTGCAGCTTAGAGCTAACAATCCATCATACACTACTCAGTGTTCAACTTCTTTTGTTTAGATCATTTGGATAATTAAAGTACCACAAATTCCATGGTGTCAGCGGGTCTCAAACAGACCTCCTGCTGGCTCTGCAATCTCTTTCAGAGATCAAAAATTAAAACAATGAATAATACTAGAAGAAAGAGTCCAAGTAACTCGTATTTTATATTTCGTGTTTTCCTAATGACAAGGTCATATACTCAGCAGTGTGATCGATGCAAATACAATATGCCTTTGGCAAAAGGCCAAAGTCTGCCTGTGGAAAGGGCAATCAAGGGAACTCTTTCAAAATAATGCACTTTATGTGTAGATAACAGAGATCCCAAAGCTCTTTACCAAAAGGAACAAAAGACCAGTTACTCAAGTTGCCAAGTTAGAAAAACAAGTCTATGGCAAGTCCCACACGGGCACAATGTCCTATCCTTTGAACACGTCTCACTCTCATGCATACTACTTTTGTGTCAGCATCATTTTCTATTGCTTAGAAAGCCTATCCTCAGCAAATATCTAGAGCTAACAACTGTTCTGCATTTAGTTGACATGCACATGGCCATGGTATGCTTGGCCAATCACTGCTATCTCTGCTGAGACTCAGGCAAAAAAAAAATCCACAGATGTTAAATTGTTTCAGCTTCCCTAACCATTTGAAGTAATTAATTCTGCAGACTATTTTTGACTAAGTCTACAAAAACTACATTATTCCTTGTTCTTTGTTTATTGCATATATTGCATCTTTCAAAATTGTAGGCAGTGTACAAATGCTGCAGCACACACCACCCTCAGCAAGCAAACTCCCTGCTTTGCTTAGCCCCCCTCTGTGGCTTTTCGGGATTATGAGAATGAGTAAGATGCTTCTTTTTGTCTGTCCATGTGAAGATTTTGAAAGCAGGTAACATTCACTTTTTCAAAATGTAGATGAAGTAAAAATGGTTGATAACAAAGGTAAAGATAAGGAATGATAAAACAAGGCTGTAGTGGAAAGCAAAAAGCTAGAGAAGGATGGACTGCAAAGTCCAGCACAACTCTGGAAAACCTCTGGAAGAAAATTGGGATTTTCTGATCATTTATAAGACTGAGCAAACGGACATTGGTAGACTAGGTTGGGATGTTTATGACTCTTGGTTTGGCATTAAATGGAATACACCAGCTCAGTACTTGGCTCTTTTTTCCTGTCTTTATGGCACACAGGACCCACAGGGAACAGGAGGAAGCCAGAGCACTGCTCCCACCCTCCAGCAGAAAAAAACCTCAGGTTTAACATGCTCTGGTGACCTTAAAATAGGGATTCAATATGAAAGTATGGTATAGTTTGTGAGTAAATGCAACTGCCCATGTAGACAATACTTGTAATCACATCTGCACACTCCTGGCTCTGCTGCTGTCCACAGGCTACTAGAGTGCAATTACACATTCGCATGCTATGGCAATCAATGTGCTCATTCCCTAAGGATAGGCTCAAAAGTTCAACATTTTCACAGCCTTGTTGGCCCCAGGGCCAACCAGCTGCTGCCTGTGCAATGTGGGCTCCTGGGGGCTCTGAGGTGAGCTGATCCCAGCCCCCAGCTCAGCTGCAGCTGTTAACACTGCCCTTGCTAAAGGCAGCCAGCAACAGCAACTGGGACAGCATCTCTCGCCAGATCTCCAACCATCCAGGGCTTTTGGGAAGGACCTAGCTTCTCCTGTTTGCTTAGTCACCTGCAAAATCAGGCATTAATTTGCCTGGACCACTTTCACATCACAGTTCCTCACCTGCTGGAAGGTTACTCACTTGTTCATGTCCTCTCAGGACTTCAGTGCTAGAGGTTGTTATGAAAAATAGGATTATGTGCTGTATGCAGTGCCTCACTAGTGCTCCCAGAAGACACTATGCTCTGCTTTTTAGGGTTGCCAAGTAATGAAGGAGTTACAGGCATCTACAACCAACCAGTAACACTGTTACAGACCCTGGGAAGGAAGCTAATGACCTGAAAGAAAACAACCACTGGTGTTTTGTTTTGCATTGTCATTTTAAGGTGAGCTCTGGAATCTTGTAGAATTAGTTGGGTCAAACATAAAACCTCAGAGTTGTGAGGATAGACTACATAGTGTGAATTCTGAAAGCTCATACACAGAATTTAAATGCAGATAATTCCCCTCCCTTTTGAAAATCTCTCTTTTTTCTTTTATCTTTTTTTTTAAATATATATTTTAAATATTTGGATTTGCCAGTGCTGAAACTTATGTTCACTGGACTTTTCCCCTAAATGCCAGAAGGCTAAACTGACCACCCAGTAAGCTGGAAATGCATGTGAAGGCCATAACTACTGCCAGAAAGGTAAATCATTGTGATACTAACAATTTATGGTAAAGACACAATGCTTAACTTAAATAGTAAAAGAGAGGATGCAAAAAGGCTCTTACTTTGATAAGTCCGGGGTTAAAAAGCTTGGAACTAATGAAAAAGTGTTTTTAAATATGAAAAAAATGAGATTTGAGTTCAATTTCTGTTTGAGCCTCTCCACTTTTTTTCTGGAAAGCTAGTTTCCAGTCTTTAGCTCGAACATTACTGGTTGCTTTTTTCCTGCATTATGTGCTCTTTCATATGATTTCTTTTTCATATGTCTGTCTTCCTT